>NW_022631015.1:1135158-1298977 GCF_010015895.1 Lontra canadensis
TAAAAGCCCCTATTTTGTGCTCTGTGGCTCCGCCGCTTTCAGGGAGTCGGTCCCTCCCCCCCCCCCGCCCCGCGTTCTATTTTCCTGTCGCTTTGGATTCACTTCTCCGCCAGTCCTACCTTTCAGAAAGTGGTTGATTTTCTGTTTCTAGAATTGCTGTTCTTCTTCTCTTCGATCTCTTGTTGGATTTGTAGGTGTTTGCAATCTTTAGATAAGCTATCTAGCTGATCTCCCGCTACCTGAAATAGTCTCAGCCTGCCACTTCTCCGCCATCTTGACTCTCCTCCCAATACTTTTCCACTTACATTTAGCACAACTCCTGAGCTTATAATTATTTGCCAATTTTTTTTTTTTAATTTTAAGTAATCTCTGTGCCCAGTGTGGGGCTCAAACTCATGAAGCTGAGATCAAGAGTCACACATTCCACTAACTGAGTCAGCCAGATGACTCTTGCCAATTCTTTTTTGTTTGAAGTATTAGATAGATACGATAGAGCATCATAAAGCAAAAGTTGCTCTAAATGTTAATTGATTAATTAATTTTTTTCTATGTTATGTTTCTCATCATACAACACATCATTAGTTTTTGATGTAGTGTTCCACGATTCATTATTTGCATATAATACCCAGTGCCCCATGTAATATGTGCCCTCCTAAAATACCTTCTGTTTTTTAACAATACTTGTGAAATTCCTAATTAATGCAAACAAGGCTCTAACTAATAATGAATCAAAATGTTAACTATTTTCTAAGTGATTTTTTATTTTGTAAAAATAGCATTTATACTTTAAACTGAACAATTAAGACATTTTGCTTTTGAAGTTGATTGCTACTTTCAAGAATTATAATTTATTAACATAATTCATTTAAATAGATTTGATGTACATAAATCATCTCTTTTGAAATGTTACATTTGTAATAAATGAGTATTGAGCATGTATACAGCTATGTACAGAAGGGAGAAAAAATATGTATTTTCATTGATATTAATAGATAGACATGATAGTGCCCTCCTCCTGCTAGTATACCATCATTCAAAATAGTTGTCTCCTAATTGGAGTCTAAGCTGAAGAAAAAAAAAATACATTGGCCACTAAGATAAGTTTCAGTTGTATCAACTCCAGAGTAGTGGAGGGCTTGGCAGAGCCCTAACTGAGCAAGGCAAGTAAGATAAATACAGGGTCTGTGGAGTAGCTAAGAAATAACATAGAGATTGTTCGCTGCTGCCAAATTCCAACAGAAGGCTGGGGTTAGTGCAGAGTGGGAGCTTAGGGAGCTAAGGCAAGGGTGCAGGCAATAATGAGGAGGGGAACTTTTCTACTCAGTTCTTTTTACTTCACCTCTGATCTGAGGGTCAGTAATAGTGAAGTTAAAAACCAGTTCTGCACACTGAAGAAATCCTGTAAACTCAGGATTATCATTGTTGAATCATGGTGACATGTCTCTCTATTGTTTAAAAACATTCTAATGGATGGAACTTAGCAAATACTGTTAAGAACAGTACCAGCCAGGCTAACCTGCAGTTTCTCAGACATGTTATTACTTGCTACTGTAGAGTGATCTTCAAATAGTTTACTTAGAGAGCCACTAAGCATGTCAGAGACAAGAAGCAATTTACCCCTCACTTAAAAAACAATGATTGTTATCAAATACAGGAGATATTTAAAAGCAACCAACCAACTAACCAACCAGTGCCCTCCCTCAGTCTATTGGCATCATGCTTAGCTTTTATTTTTCTCCGCCTCTCTCTCTTTCTCTGCTGATGTATTAAAGGACTTGATGTTAAAATGGTTTTAGCAGCAGCCTGTTGTAAAGTAGCAGTAATATTGGTTGGGGAAATAACTTGATGACTGAATATGTTTAGCAATCTTAAAAATCAAATCAGTTCTGCTCCTTGGAGGATCTCACTGTGTGGGGTTGGAAATCACTCTGAAACTTTACCTGGGTAGATATGTCAGAAGAGAACAATAACTACAGAACTGAGGAGGCAGGCTTCTCCCTATAAGTCAAGACTTCAAGCCCAGATTCTTTAGTAAGCAGAGAACTAGGAGAACACAAGAGAGTTATTTCCATTCTCATTTATTTCTTCTCTATGGATTGTGAGGTTAAAAAAGAACATTCCAGAAGAGGAAACAGAAAAATTTAAAATAAAGTGAGGCAGACTTTGATATCTTCTAATCACCCTTTTGTGGCACTGATTTTGAAGAGAAAAGGAGAGCTGCATGTCCAGATACTTTTTCTAGGAATCCAATACTTCTAATATCTGTAGAGTCATGATTACTGTAAGGAGCACTCTGTACTTTGTTCCCTGAAGTCTGACTATTGTCTGCTTGTAAATCTCTCTGTTCCTCCAAATCTTAGCAAACCTATAACACAACCGTGATGGAGCAAGAAGAAATTAAGCATCTTTTGAGAGAAAGGAGAAGGACCAGTAAGGCCACCAGGTGTTTTTCTATTTCCTCATCATGGCAACCTAGGAAATCCACCCTGGTTTTATCTCAATACACTAAAGTACTGACACCACAGCTCTGTGTCTAATGCTAAAATAGCGAATCCCCTTCTAAATTTTTAAGTTTTCAACAATTTCTGGAAAATAGGGATTTTTATGAAGTTTTAGTTTATAAGACTTCATGGAATGCCTTTTTCAGAACACTAAAGGGGAAAAAAAATAGGAAAAAATTCCTGAAGGGAAGTAGCATTCAGTTTGTTCTCTCCTCTCTTCTTTCTTCCTTCCTTCTACCTCACCGAGGAATCTACAGACCTAGAACCTGATGATCCTATCTTTCTAAGGTGATAAGATGACACATTCTTGCCAGATTAGATGCTATTTTTATAAAAACTGCTTGAGGTGATGACCTGATGCTGTGAATAAGGATATAATCAAATTTCATAGTTATCACCTGAGCCTTGGCAATGATGCACAGTTTCATGGATTGTTACTGAGGGCAGGCTCATAAATGCTTCTCAGAAACACCTAATTTGATCTTCACAACAATGCTCCAAACATGCACTGCTTTAGTCCCATTTACATGTGAAGAAGTCAAGTCACAGAGAGACTGAATTGTTCCTCCAGGTGACATGGGTAGAAAGGAATGCAAACCATGCTGTCCAACTCTCAGGTGTTAAGCTTCCAACCACCTCTTCTATTACTTCTGTTTTATACACAGACCCTGACGGAAAACTTTGGCATTACAAGGCACGCAAGAGGACGCTAATGCTTCCACTTTGGCTGGAGATCAGAATTAAGCACAGTTAACCTGGGTATTCAGCCAGGGTCTAGCAACAAAGGAGGGCTTCACTGAGGAAGAGGATCTCAGAGTGGTCTTGAAGAATTGCATTACTAAGCGACAGTATGGTTTTTAGGCAGATGCAACAAAATCAGCAAAATCATGGAAGTGGTAATGATTATGGAACACTGAGAGGGTGGCAACAATGGTTAGCACCTATGAGATAGAAGGTACACGGTTGATCACCTGGACGTAGATCAGATTGAGCAGGCAGGGCTCTGGAATACAGGAAATGGAGTCTAGATCTCAAAGAATGAGCAATGTAAGCTCAGTAATTTCTCCATTTAATAATTATTTATTGAAGGTATCCTACGTAACAGGCCCAATGCTGGTTGGTATGGATATAGCAGTGAATGAACCAGGCTAAGTTCCTGCCCTCCCAGACCTCACAAGGGAGGAAGTGGGTGTTTAAGAAGATTAATAAGTCAAATAGAATTCACCTTTAGTTGACTTTCTATTTCCAGAGACATGTCTTCCCTTCTACCAAATCTCCAAATGGCAATGGCCTGAAGATGTCGGTTTCAAATGGCAGTTTCAACCTTGCCTTGCACATATCAAATCCAACTCTCTTAGGCTAAGGAAGCACAATATACTTGTGCTGGGGTAAGTTTAGAAATCATTTAGTAAATGCTACTCACTTCAGAGATGAAGAAACTGAAGGCCCAGAGAGGTGATCTCACTGGAGTAAGGTCAAACCAAGAATCAGTGGCAGAACTAGAATTAGATTAATTTCCAGATCCACCCATATCTAACCTGAGGCTCTTCCCACTATTCCATCTGCCTCCAGGGCATGCCCTTTTTTCTTTTTGCCTCAAATCTTTCTCTTCTGGAAGACTCAAGTAAAAAGTATGACCTCCCTTATAGCACATTCTTAGCTCCCTGGGACAGATGCAGATTCTCTTTCTTCCAGTCAGCAAGACTGAAGATGCAGCCACCAAATAAAAACAAACTTGACAGCCTCCTTGCTCCTCTGGAAACCAGGTAATGGCCAGAGCTCATCAAGATAGGAATCAGGGCAGAGCCAGGAAGAAATAGGGACAAAGGACATTCCTGTGTAAATGCTTTCCTAAAGGGAGAAAAGTCTTCTAGCAATGTGAATAATCACCTCTTCATTTATATTTGACAAACAGGAATTTTTACATGGAAGGTTTATACAGAGAAGCCACAAACAACCAGTATTATAATGACCCCCACACAACCGCTTGCAAAATGCTCTGGAAATGCACTGAGAAGTCTGGAGAAGGTCCAAAATAGCCTGCCTGGCAATAGGAAGCAAGTCTTGGTCTCAGACATTTAGCAGGATCACACAGACTCCTGAAGAGTCCACCATGCAAAGCATGAATGTGTCTGGTCTTTTACAATTCTCAGTGCAGAGGAAACACAGAGGTCTTAAGTGAGTAATTTAAAAGGTTCCAGGACCACATAAAGACTCAACGGAAACAGGTAGCCCAAAGAAAATACCATACAACATGCTTTAAGCAAGGTCAATCCTCTTGGGTTCCTTGCTGGTCTAGATGGCTTGTTCATTTGGTTTGACTTTAGCAGCCTGTTATCTTTAGATATCTTCAGAAAACCAAAGCAAAGTTCCGCCCCAGAGGCCAGGTGCTCATCTAGTTTCTCATAGACTTAACATTAGGCTGTGCTCTGGGATTGAGAAATATCAGTGAGATTCTCAAATATTCTTGCATGACAACATCTCCAACTCACAGGGGCCCTGAAAAACACCCCACTAGAATCAAAGCCCTAACATTTGCAAGCTCATAGTTTATTGTTTCTTCAGTTGGCCTGTTGAAAGATAAATTACAGAGGGAAATAAAAACAACACCTTGCCCTTAGCAGATTATTCTTTACTGAATAATACCTTGTCTTTTAACACTCCTCTTAAGAAATAGCTTTCTGCCTGTGGGTTCTCTTGTTGTGCTATACTTAAGATAGCCTACACATCTCTAAACATTCAAAAGCAAAGCCCATGATTTCAAAGACCCAGAAATGTTTATTTTCTCTTAGCCAATAACATATGCTTGGGTTTATGCCAACTCTGTACTAGAGTCACAAGGATTATAATGAAGCATGAAGTTAAGAATAATAGATTATGGAGAGTTAAAAGAAACCTATAGCCCATTTAGACCAACCCCCTTCTTTGACAAAGGAGTTCCCTGACCCAGAGAGGCTTAGGGTTTACTGCAAGACAGCCTGGCTGGTTGAAGGCAGAGTTAGCATTAGAAGCTACATCTTTTGATCTCCAACTTTCTAGAGCTCTTGCCTAGCAGTCACACTGCCATGTGAACAAATATGAAAGAAGGGGGATAAAAAGTGCAGGTACTGTTCCCTAAAGAACACTCACATTTTCTTTGGGCTGGTTTTCTTTGCAATTATCCTTAAGCAAATATCCAGAAATAAATATATATAGCCCAGTGGTTCTTCCAAGAAATTCAAAACCCCATCCTGAATATTATCTAAGCAAGAAGGAAAAACCTACTGAATGTTTCCTAGAAAATGAAAATATGACATGGAACCATAAAATTATATTTCATCATATATCTTTCCTGTTTGAGAAATCTTAGTGACTGTCAAAAAAGGTGCCACTTAAGAGAACAAGCAAAATGTATCCTATCTTTGCAGAGGCTGCCATGATAAGAATGGGAAGAAGAGAGGTAAGTTACAAAAGAAAGAGACAAATTCTAAATGTCTGGGCCAACTTTTCCCTGTGAGATAAGTTCTGGGTTTATCATTCTTCAAAATGCCATATATAATTACCATCCTTCTTTGCCCATAGAGGGCATGCCCAAGAGGCTCTGGTGGAACAGGGTTTTAAAATGTGGTCATTTCAGGGCCAAGATGCATGAGAACATCATCAGTTACTGTGCTCAGTCTGGTGTTTTGGGTACTGTGTGGGACTTCAGTGGGGCCCATTTCCTGAGAATGAAAGCTTGTCTTCTGGAAGTGACACACAGGGACCACCTGCAGATGATGTTTATAAATCCATTGGCAGGGACTGACTGATCTTACAATGGGACCATGTAATATAAACATTTCATTATTCTACAAAGAAATAGGCACAATGCCACTTAAGGTCCTCTAAGAGCAGGTCTGTGGAGTTATGATGAGAAAACACCACTCACACAGAAATAGAGGCTTGTTTCTTTGAAACAAAGTTATTATTACCTTTACCTACATAAAAATGGCATTTTAACTTGAAGATTGTTTGTAATCTCTTTAGATATCTAAGATAAAATCCAGACAGCCCAAAGCTCCAATTTTCCTAAATTCAGGAATTAATATATTTCAACAGAGGCTCCTAGCATGCGTGTGAATGTGTGTATCTGAGTGTGTGGGTATGAACATCCCTTTGGGGTTTGCTTATGTGGTGGCATTAATTTAAAAAGCACACACCCAGAGACTTTTATTATGTAACATACTAGAATGTAGAAGTTAGAAAGGGAATTGATATTTCCTTGGCAATAGCAAGCAGATGAAATTAAGTATGAGGAAGGATGGAAGGAAGGAGGGAAGGAGGGAGGGAGGAAGGGAAAGGAGGAAAGAAGAAAGGGAAGGAAGAAAAATAAGGAAGAATAACTTTTGGTTATTGGATAAGCAGCAATGAATACCATTGTTTCACACTCCTGAACATAGACTGGCAGAGCTTTTTTGAGAGGGAATCAATTGCTTTTAACCTAATATAATCCATTCAGTGTTCACTGAGCCTTAAAATAAATAAATAAATAAAAATCATTTGGCGTAGATACAATTTGAAAATAGTGTTGACTTCTACATCAAACGGTTATAAGGAAATGGGTTTTAGATCAATTTAGAGCTGAGTTATTTCTAGAAAGGGCAGGAAAGCAGACAGCAAGCCCTTCAACTGTATCCAAATGCCTTTAGGAGTGGGTTGTTAGCAGTAGAAAGAGAGAGGGATGATTTCACTGAAATAAAATTACCCTATATTTGGGAATAAACAAACCCCACATGGCATTGAGATTTATGACCACTGGGATCGCCTGTGGGAACATGTATAGCTCAGACACTACAAACTATTTTCCTGTTGTAGCCATAACATAACTACTTCAGGTGATTACACATCGACAAACTGAAAAACAAACTATGAACAAGGC
The DNA here is from genome assembly GCF_010015895.1 of Lontra canadensis. Lineage (NCBI taxonomy): Eukaryota > Metazoa > Chordata > Mammalia > Carnivora > Mustelidae > Lontra > Lontra canadensis. The sequence goes on from NW_022631015.1 coordinate 1,142,557, forward strand.
CTCACTTCACCTTGCATCAAAGGCTCTAGAACAGGATTTGGAACAGGAACAGGAAGGTGAAGAATGCAATGAGCTGACTCACCACTGATGCCTCTCCAGTGTTTGGAAATCTCTTTTTTCCTGACTTAAAGTTATAATAATAGAAAAAAGTAAAATCAATTTTAAAAAGAAAGGGAGAAGACTTACTTTATGAACAAATATAGATTTTGGAGTAAATTTCACCATGAGATCAGATGCATTTATTCAAAATGCAATTTTGTTTTAAATAGGCTAATGACTTATGGAATGTGCTTTGAAGGAGATGGAGACCTACAAATCAATAGTTAAGTGTCTGATTTTCTGGGTTGGTTATCATAATGAGAAAAATAAGAATTGGAGGGTGGAGAGGTGCTGCTGTAGATTTGGTATTGTCTGTATTTATCTCCCTTTTAAAGGGTAGAATATACTAAACTTGTGACATGAAAATCAGGACAGCTGACTCAAGCAGGAAGCTAACAACAAATCAAAGCACATTTCTGAGACAAAGCTGAAAGCCATCGGCAGCTTTATTTGATGTCATGTGGAGAGACCCCACTGCAGGAAAAGTGTACAGATGGTCCCCAACTTAACAATGGTCCAATTTACAAGTTTTTGACTTTGTAATGTACAAAAACTATACACACTAAATAGAAACCATACTTGGGATTTTGAATTTTGATCTTTTCCCTTAGCTAGTGATATGCAGGACAATTCTGTCTCCTGATTCTGGGCAGTGACTGCAAGTTCCAGTCAGCAATGATCATGAGTTGAACAACAGATATGCCTACAACTATTCTTTTACCCACACAACTATTCTGTTTTTCAATTTCAGTACAATATTCATTAAATTACATGAGATATACAATATTTTCTTTTATAAAATAGGCTTAATATTAGGTGATTTTGCCCACTGGTAAGCTCATGTAAATGTTCTGAGCACATTTAAGGTAGCCTAGGCTAAGCTTATAATTTTCAATAGGCTCAGTGTATTAAATGCATTTTTTACTTAGGATATTTTCAATTTACAACAGATTAATTGGTATGTAACCACACCGTAGTTCAAGCAAGATATGTAGTTGACCTTCAAAAAAATTCTGATAAAAGAACTTAAATGAGGGGCACCTGGTTGCCTAGGTTGGTTAAACATCTACCTTTGGCTCAGGTCATGATCTCGGTGTCCTAGGATTAAACCCCACAAGAGGTTCCCTGCTCAGCTGTCAGCCTGCTTCTCCTTCTCCATCTGCTGCTCCCCCTTCTTGTGCTCTCTCTGTCTCCCTCTTTTGCTCTTTCAAATAAATAAATAAATAACATCTTAAGAACAACAACAAAAGAACTTAAATGAGACCTTGTGACCTCTGAGTTCCTGGTTCTTAGATTTATCCTTGTACCATGATTCAGAGGAAATAAGGTTTTGAAAAAAATGGAAGCTACAAGGGCAATGAGAGAGGTCCTGATGGGGAGATGTAGTCTTTCTCTCCTATATCCCTGGGTCCTACCTAATGCCTGAAACATGATAGGAATTCACTAAAAATGTTGGTTAAATGGATGAACAAATAAACCAAAGAATGCATGAATGGATGAGTGAATGAGTGAATGAATGAATATTGTGAAGGATACAAAAGGATTGTTTAATATAGTCAATATAATTAAGGAACTTACAATCAGGTTGATAAGAAAATTAACAAAATTTAGAGCTACACAAGAAAGTGGAGTGTCTTCTTTGCTCTACATACCATCTCTTTCTTTGGAAACCTACCACACCCACATTCCCCGCTCAGCGTATGGCCCTAGGCCTCTATCTGTTTCATGAAACACCACCCATCCTTTAAACCAAGCTCATTGGACTGAAGGAAGGTTTTGATAACAATGCAAGGCAGTGCTCTGGCACAAAACTATTCTCCCTGAGTGGGGCATATCAGATTCTAGTCTCAAGAAACTGAGGTAATTAAGTGGCAAATACTGGGAGTGGAAGCTGAAAAGAAGCTGACAGAAGCACAAGCAAATCAATACCATGATTCTAGAGTTGGGAGGAAGGATAAATTATGAGCAAACTGAGTAAATTTTGAGAAAGGATGTAGAGATCAGTAATAAGTACAAAAATACACGGAAAGAGGGAGATACAGTGATTGAATCATGGTACAATTTGTGCTCTGGGATAACGAACCAGAATATCCTGCTGAAAGGGTTCTAGAGCTGAATGACCTTCCAGGTTTAATTTCTGTAGTCCAAATTTTACTATTTTGCAATTTCTCTTCTCAAATTTCCATGGGATTCTTTTGTCCTTATTGTCACGCTCAGCCTCATGATACATTTCATTTTTCTTTGACTGTTCTGAGTGAATCCTTCTGTCTTGTAAGTCCAGAAGCTTCGCTAATGTAAAAAGAACTCCTACAAGGCAAAGCTTGAAAATGATTGGCTGAGATAGTAAAGGCACAGCCACTTGGCACAGAAAAATAATACTTAAGTCTGAAATGATCAGTACATTTTAAAATGGATCAGTTATTATAAAGGGAAAAGAGGAGGGGGGAATAAAAAGACTGCCAAACAAGGCATATCACCTTAGCAGACACCTAAGTGAAAGAAAAGCAACCATCCTTGTGGAAGAAAGGGTAGTCATGCTTGTCATTTGTCTTTCTGCCACATTTTGCTGATTTGCTATGCATCACTGGACTATATTTCTCAGTGTTCCCTGTTTCTATGACTCTCTGGTAGGTTGGTAAGTGGGAGCCTTTGTTGGGAGATAGAAGGGCAGGTGGAAGAAGAAAGTTAGTGTTTCTTCCTCTTTCTTTCTGAGGTAGATAGTATCCTTAGTAGCATCTGCATCTCTGAATTTTTTTAAAAAAAGCAATTTAATATCAGTTATAATTCTTTAGAAATGATGTGGCTAGAATCAAAAGGTCATTAAATATCCAGAGTTGGTGGAAATATGGGAAAAAACCCTTGCTTACACTTTGGTAGAAATGCATATTGTTACCACCACTCTGAAGGGCATATATCCATTCTTTTTTAAACAGTGAAAGTATATCAATTTTGCAAATAAAGGTGAGAGAAGAGCTGTGTCTTCTGCCAGTGACCTCATACCTAGATTATAACCAGATTAGCCCTAGTCCATTAGTGAATGGCAAGTAACACTATCAAAGAATGCTGCAGAGATGTGGAGTGCAGGGTGTGGCATGGAGAATTAGTAGGTCCACGTTCTCAAGCACCAGTTGTCTAACTTTGAATTGTTCTCAAAACCTCTCTATCAGTTTTTTTCATCTCCTAAATAGGGTTAATAATAGTAGTCCAGCAGTCCGGGAAAGGACATGTGAGGCATAAACAAAGCAATTGTATAAATATGGTTCCAGAACCATAAAACCATGCGATATTAATAGATGTTTCTATCACCACCACCACCATCATCATCATAGTTATGGTCTGCATATTTGTGTTTCCTCAAAACTCATATGTTGAAAGTCTAATGCCCAATGTGATAGTATTAAGAGGAGGGAGTTTTGAGGTACCTGGGTAGCTCATGCAGTTAGGCAACCTACTTGATTTGGGCTCAGGTTATGATCTTGGGGTGTGGGATCAAGCCCCGCATCAGGATCCATGTTCAGTAGGGAGTCTGCTTGATATTCTCTCTCCCTCTCCCTCTTCCTCCCCCTGAGTGTGCTCTCTCTTTCTCTTTCCCTCTCTTTCAAATATATAAATAAATCTTTTCTTTTTCTTTTTAAAGATGTGGGAGCTTTGAGGAGTGATTAGTTCATGAGGGTGAGGCCCTTATGAATGGAATTATTGTCCTTATAAATGAGACCACAGAGGGTTATCTATCCACCCAGAGAGCTACCATGTGGGGGAAGAATGAGAAGTCTGAGAGCTGGAAAAGAGCCTTCGCCAGAACCCAACCCCCTGATCTGGTACTTCTAGCCTCCAGAGCTTTAAGAAATAAATTTCTGTTGTTTATAAGCTGCCCAGTTTCTAGTATTATGTCATAGCGGCCCTAATTGACTAAGATAGTCATCATCATCAACTTTGACTTTTTGAAGACATCTTTGGAAAAGGAAAAATTGAGCCATGTGGCTCACCAATTCAAATCTAGAGTTTTAAGGCACTGGGTGACTTCCCATTCTGCTCAAAGTGGAAGATGATTTCCTGTCTCCTCTTTCATTCTGAGCAGGGTAGTAAGCCACTTTTCCTAGGAAAGTGATACTACCAGCACCATAAATACAGGCCTGCAGGACTCTTTTCCACTCCCAAGGCCAAGTTTTTGTCAACTTATCTTGCTCTTGGCAGAGGCAACATTTTCTTCTTTGAATATAATATAGGATGTGAGCTGCATGAGTCCTTCTACATCTAAGTCAATGAAACTCCAGTTTCGATAAATTTTCTTTTGTAGAAAAGGATATGCTTCATTTTTTTGTGTATCTTCTTAGTAAGAGTTTAAATAGTTGCTGTCTCATGCCAATTATCTTACTTGAAGAAAAAAAGTAATCATTTTAAAAAACAAACCTGAAATCTGTATTGCCACAAAATGGAATGAAATTAAGTCAACTGGATTCAAACGAAGGTACATAGAGCACTATTAAGGTGTTGGTCCCTCTGCTAAGTAGTTCAAATTACGCAGAGATGAATGAGATGCATCACTAAAACATAATGAGAGACACTTGAATTTGAATTAAAGCAATCTTGATAAATTCAAAATCTTATTTGCATAAAATTGTAAACTTCTGGAGATGACAGATATTCTAAGTTTTTCTTTTTTTTCTAAGCAATTTTTTATGACTCTCTTTTATGGTACTCATCATGCCTCAATGAGACTCCAAGATATGGTTCAAGGTATCTTGTAACCTTTCCTAGGAACCCACTTCACTTCCAAAAGCATGTTGAACAAGATATTCTCCATAACTGTACCAGATCCCTGAGGCTCAGATCAAGCCAATTTCTCTGCTCAGACCTAAATGGATATTTTGAAGCTCACCATTTTTACAGATGGACGGTAACTAAACAATTACTCACCAGAGTTCTTCATTCATTAATTTATCATCAGAATCAATCAAATTGCTTCTCTTCACCAAGGGTTGTGGGCAGAAGGCTCTACGCACCTGAATATGAAGGAGAACCATCCTGCCCCTCCAAGGTTACTGCTAGCAGAAAGGGAATTAACAAACAATGGAGAAGGGGGGATAAAGTGGGATTGGCAGGAAGGCTTCTCATTTTGGTTGAAACTTGAAGAATAAATACTCTGAGTTGAGCAAACTAAAAATCATTCAACAATCACCCCCACATCCTTTTTTAGGTAAGCCTGTTTTCCACTATAACCACAGATGTGATCCTCCCCTATCATTCTCCAGATGTGCTAAACATCCCCTAGCTTCTGTTATTGTTAGGGCGTGAATCTTGTTACTCAATAGGCTATCAGCTTCTCAAGGGTGGATATCATGTCACCTACTGCTTTGTAGCTTTCTCTGCACTCCCTCAGGGTAAAGCCCGTGGCAGGTGTTGGGGAACTCTTGCCATTGGGCTGACCATCCTCTTGGGACCACACCCTGCTTTCTCTGTCCTGATGCTTCTGTGAAACCTCATATCACACATCACAGCTGCTCTTTTAATACTCCTGCTGAGTACAGCTTAAACACAGCCACCAGGGCAGAAGCTTTCAAACTGTTTTTACTACAATCCATGGTAAAAAACATGTTTCCATCATCGCCCATCATATATGTAAGCTGAAACAAGAGCATCATGAAATAAAGCATACATCATGTGATGTGCATGTTCCATTTTTGGTATTACATTCTAATTTACTATTAATAAATCCTAATTTAGTAAATTATTTTATATTATAAATATTTAATATAAATATAAATAACTTGTATTAAATTAAATTTTTAATATGAATATAATGTATTGTTTATTAAATTAATTATAAATAAATTCTAAAATCCTAATTTATTATTTATTCTAATCTTTCTCTCTAGTACTATTCTGTCTTATTTTATTTTTTAAATGTTAGAAGTAGGTCCACCAAATTGATGTCACAATCCACTAATGATTACAAAATTCTGTCAGAGGTTCCTGACATCTTGGAGCTCCATGTGACAACCTTGGTTTGCAAAAATGACTAGGACACAGTCATAGTCTTCAAGAAATATACTTTCCAAGGGGTGAAACAACTGCATTAAAAATAAACACATTTAGCATTTCTAGTTAGTGTGTATTATGCAATTAATACATTTAACTCTTTTCTATAAAAGCTATTATTAAATCAATGGTGTGTATTATAATGTATAGTCTCTCAGAAGCAGTGTAATGTCATCCTTTAAGGATGATGTCACATAACTCACTACACCTAGCATTCTCTTATTCCGAATATCCCATGTGGATCACTTTAGTTAATTTCAGGAAAGGTTCATTATGCTTCCCAGATAGCTAGATAGAGTAACTCCCCATACCAGTTGTCCATTTACTGGACTATTGAAGGAGAACTTCAATTCAAACTCTTTCCAAGTTGCTACAGCCAAAGACCCTGATGCCAATATCGTTCCACTAAGCCAGGGATTGAAAAGCTGTTTCCAGAAAGGACCAGATAGCAAATATTTAGGTTTTGGGGATCATAGAGCATTAATCGCAACTACTAAATTCTGCTCTTTAACACAAATACATAAAGAATGGTGTGGTTATATTGCCATAAAACTTTATTTATAGACTCTGAAATTTGAATTTCATATCATTTTCACATGTCTTGAAATATTATTCTTCTTTGACCTTTTTCAACATTTAAAAATATAAAAACCATCCTTAGCTCTTGGGCTGTACAAAAACAGGTTATAAACTGAAGTTGGTTCCAGAGGCTATAGTTTATTGACCCCTGCTCCAAGCCAATAGGACCTTGGAAGATGGAAAATATTTTATCTTTACCATGAGCTGATATTCTCCATCTTAGGCCCCCATGAGACCTCTGGAACAGAGGAAAACTGAGGAGGCCATCCAGATAATTTTCTCTTGATGTGTGTACTGAAGAATGGTCACGTGGAGAATATAAAGAGTTGTTTGTAAAAGGGTTGTTGCCTGGGGCAAGAAATCTTAAAACAACTTAGCTTTTTAAAAAGAGGGAGAGGTTATAAATGGAAGGGGAGGAATGTTCCTCCACTAGTGCTTGTGGCCACAACTCCTTTTAGGTTAAAAGGAATAAATCCACCTTTTAAAACAATCAGGTTCAGCCCATCATGTGGATTTTTCTATTGCACAGCTTTCCAGGATAAACTATCACCTTGTTTCACAATGTGTTCATCCAGTCTCAGCTAGGGTGGAAAATTTTCATAATCCAATAGGCAGCATGCTGGATGAAGTGTTTCATTAGCCAGATCAGTCTGATCAATCCTCATTGCCCTATGAGCAGCTGCACAGACCAGACACATTACTGTGTGGCCAGCATTCCAAAATATGGTGCTAAACCCTTAGGCAAGTCTAGATTATTTCCCCACTGTATTATTTCCTATTGGGACATATAGCTGTGTCATTTCTTGAGGAATTAAAGAGTATAAGACACAGAGGAAGAGATAACTTGATCACACATTCCATTTTTCTTTTTCTTTGCTCTTCTATTTATAAAATTAACATACTTAATTTAAAAAATCAATCCAGAAGTGTCCAAGCTAAATGAACCCCTCCTCAACACTTACCCCTTCCTCAACCAATCCCATCACCAACAAAAAAAGTTACTCTTGGCACTTTGGGGTGTCCTATGTAAATACAAATACATGTACATACATTATATACATGTTTGTGCTATTTTTTTACCTCTTTTTCAGCATTTTGCTTTTTGATTTCATGAGGTTCTCCATTCATGTCAGTACATATGGAACCACCTCATTCATATTTATCAGCTTCGCGGGCATATATAAGTTGTATCTTCTTTACATGTTATCAGTTGAGCATGAGGTTTTTACCTTAGAAAATGACAAGCTCTTTTCTCCAGAAGAAGCAGTGAACAGGTTATCTCATTTTTAATTGCTTGTTCCTCACATTCCGTGTATGCCACACCTATAAACACTTGAGTGTTTCACTAAAAGGCAAATATCTAAAAGGTAATTGGGTGGGACTTGCTACCAGAGATTTTTCTGTAGAATTTTTTTGTTTTAAGACTTCTGAAATGCTAGTGATGATGAACATTTTTTTTCATGTGTCTGATAGCCATTTGTATGTCTTCATTGGAGAAGTGTCTGTTCATATCTTCTGCCCATTTTTTGATATGATTATCTATTTTGTGTGTGTTGAGTTTGAGGAGTTCTTTATAGATCCTGGATATCAACCTTTTGTCTGTACTGTCATTTGCAAATATCTTCTCCCATTCCGTGGGTTGCCTCTTTGTTTTCTTGACTGTTTCCTTTGCTGTGCAGAAGCTTTTGATTTTGATGAAGTCCCAAAAGTTTATTTTGGCTTTTGTTTCCTTTGCCTTTGGAGACATATCTTGAAAGAAGTTGCTGGGCTGATATTGAAGAGATTACTGCCCATGTTCTCCTCTAGGATTCTGATGGATTCCTGTCTCACGTTGAGGTCTGTTATCCATTTTGAGTTTATCTTTGTGTACGGTGTAAGAGAATGGTCGAGAAAAAATGTTCATCATCATTAGCCATCAGGGAGATTCAAATTAAAACCACATTGAGATATCACCTTACACCAGTTAGGTGTAAATAAATAATTTTAGGTGTAAATAAATAAATAAATAAATTAGCAAGACAGGAAACAACATGTGTTGGAGGGGATGTGGAGAAAGGGGAACCCTCTTACACTGTTGGTGGGAATGCAAGTTGGTGCAGCCACTTTGGAGAACAGTGTGGAGATTCCTCAAGAAATTAAAAATAGAGCTTCCCTATGACCCTGCCATTGCACTACTGGGTATTTACCCCAAAGATACAGATGTAGTGAAAAGAAGGGCCATCTGTACCCCAATGTTTATAGCGGGAATGGCCATGGTCGCCAAACTGTGGAAAGAACCAAGATGCCCTTCAACGAACGAATGGATAAGGAAGATGTGGTCCATATACACTATGGAGTATCATGCCTCCATCAGAAAGGATGAATACCTAACTTTTGTAGCAACATGGACAGGACTGGAAGAGATTATGCTGAGTGAAATAAGTCAAGCAGAGAGAGTCAATTATCATATGGTTTCACTTATTTGTGGAGCATAACAAATAGCATGGAGGACAAGGGGAGTTAGAGAGGAGAAGGGAGTTGGGGGAAATTGGAAGGGGAGGGGAACCATGAGAGACTATGGACTCTGAAAAACAATCTGAGGGTTTTGAAGGGGTGGGGGGTGGGAGGTTGGGGGAACCAGGTGGTGGGTATTAGAGAGGGCACAGATTGCATGGAGCAGTGGGTGTGGTCCAAAAACAATGAATACTGTTACGCTGAAAATAAATTTAAAAAAAAAAAGCTTTTATTGAAGGGTAATGTATATAACTGTACATAGAATTCACTATCTTAAGTATGCAGCTAAGTGGTTTCCAGTACATTTATACTGTTGTGCAATCATCATGCCAATCTAATTTTAGATCATTTCCATCCCCCCGAAAAGCAGCTTTGTGTTCATTTACCATCTACTTCATCCCAGCAATTGCCAATCTACTTTCAGTCTCTATAGATTTGCCTTTTCTAGAAATTTCATGAAATGGTACCGTGATCTTTTGTGACTGACTTCTCTCACACAGCATAATATGTTTGTGGTTCGTCCAAGTTGTAGTATGTGTCAGTACTTCATTCACCTTTTAATGGCTGAATAATAGTCCATTGAATGAATATAGCAGTTTGGTAAGTCACCAGTTTATAGACATTTGGATTGTTTCCACTTTTTTGGCAATTATGCATGATGCTGCTATAAACATTTGCATACAAGTTCTTGTGTGAACATATGTTTTCTGAATGTTTTTATTTATCTTGGGTAGACACCCAAGAGTGAAATTGCTAGGTCATATAGTAAACCTATTTTTAACAATTTAAGAAACTGCCAAACTGTTGTCCAAATTGGCCACATCATTTAAGGTATGTATCTTTGCTAAAAAAGACCTGGGGCTTGTTATTATCTAATCTAACAGCAACTCAAGATTAATTATTGAAGCTTGTTGGGGAAAAGGTATTTATTTTCCATTTGTTATGTACATAACCAATTTTATTTCAATGGGCTGTAATGATTTGTAATATCTGGTGGTTTTCATTCACCTCCATTGGAGCTTTGCTCCATTCTGACCATTTCTATCGAATCTCTTATGTATGGATAGTTAATGTTTCTGACAACAGCCATTCCTTGCATGTGAGTAAGACACAGAGATCAAGGCAGAGACAAAGAAATCCAGATGCAAATTCACTACATAAATAAATGTTTTAATAGTCTGAAAATGCTTATGACCTTTTATTTTTTAAAACATCTGCTCTTGCATTAGTCATGCTCTCTTCCAATAATAATTAGCAAGTGTATTTATATATATATCACTCAGGACATGCTGTGATTTTTATACTTCTAGTAGTAATTTACATCATAGCCCATTAAAAGCTTTTCTTTGTCATCCTTACAAGTGTGCTAAGAAAGTGATGATAATGGCCAGATCTGAAGAGTTACTTGAAAGGTGTTATGATCTAGTGAATTAAGAACAAGATGCTAAATTTAAAAAAAATTATAAATATACAGTGAGAATCATGATATGTCGAAAAGACCTCTTGAAAAGCTATCTATCTGAACCCCTCTATCCTGGAAAACAAGCATGCTTTTGAATAATTTTAGATAGATAAAGGTCCACCCTAAGTGTACAAAGTGGAAAAGATTCTGTAGGAATCTTCTAGGAGAAAAGATTCAAAAGATCTTTCTGGCAACCAACTCTGAAAGCTAGGAGCCTTTCATTTCCTCCACATTCTTCAAGGTAGCTCACTTAAGTTTCTCATCTTGGAACCTACATCAGGTTACCTTTGTATATGCCCAAGTCCAGGGAACTGAAGGAAGTCCAGGATCACTGGACACTTAGAATACAGAGAGAAGAGAGTGATAATGAAGAGACACAGACTGGATCAAAGAGAGACACTGAAGCCACAGCAAGGATTTTAAATTTTATCCTAAGGGCAAGTGGCTTGGCATTATAATAAGGGGTATGAATAAAAATTCAAAATGAGAGATGATTATGGCTTGTCTATGAAGATGGCTGTAAGAGAAACAACTGGAAAATTTAAGATAACTGAAGTTAGAAATGATAGAACTTGAGAACTGGTTGACACTGAATGTTCAGGAGAAGAAGGTGTCAGAAAGTATTTAAAGTTTCTAACATAGGGAGCTGAGAGGCTGATGTTACCATTTACTGAGGAAGAAAATACTAATATTGTGGAAAGTGCAATTTTGGGGGGAAGATCATGAACTCAGTTTTAGACATGTTCAGACTAATATATTGATGTGATCTCCAAGTGGATTTGGAGTTCAAAATATGAACAAATTTTGCAGTTATTGAAAAATCAATGATAACCAAAATGATAAAAACACTTGAAATTGCCTGAAGAAAGGGTAGCAAGTAAGGAAAACAAGCCTCAGTCAAATCCCTGATAAATTTTAACATATATGAGTCAGGAGAAGGAAAAGTAAGGTTAAAGGAAAAGAAGAAGTCACCACAGTAGAGAGACAGAGAGAGATGTCACCATGACCTTGTTGACAGTAGCCTCAGTGAGCTGCTGGGGCACACACTGACTGCACTGGATCAAAGATGAGGGGAAATAATGGATATCCTCTTCAATGCATCGTGTCCCATGCAGTGTTCTAAAAGAGTCAGGTTGTGTTCAGGCAAAGAAGTGGAGAGATTATCCAGTCAAAAAAGGCTAAAAATAAAGAGGCTGCCTTTATATCCATAGGTTGTATTTCCTGGCTTGCATTTTACATCTTCTTTGCATTTTGTTTTGCCTTTCCCTCTCATCCTCATCTCTTCTTGGGGCAGAACTAGAGGGGAAAGTTTGGAATTGTGGTGGTATCCTTTCCCAAACCCTCTTGTCCTCTCCCTTCCTCCCTAGCCCAAGGAAAAGCCAAACCACATTTTCTGTCACCCTCCTGAAAACAGTTACTGGTCACTCTCTTTCTCTATTTTTTGTTTTAAAAAGCTACTTCTACTCTGTTACTTAATAAATAAGTCTGTTGGTTTTCTTCCCATAACCATCAACTATTTATGCTCCCTACCTTCTGATGGCAGAAGGTCATTCCCCTCTGTCTTTGGACATCCTGGGTCTCCTTTTCAAAAAGTCTTCTCTGACTCAGAATAAAATGAAGCACCCTCACACCGCAACTCAAACTCACCAAAACTTTGATCTCACAGGCCTCCCATTAATGGGAAAGAAGTCACATAAGTTTAAGATATTTCCTCCTAAGGACAAAATTCCTAACACCTTCCCTCCTTTTTCTCCCTTTCCTGCCCCTAGCTTTGGTAACAGTCCGTCTCCCCTCCCCTCATTGTTGCCTCTGGAGCTTCTCCTGGTACTGAGTCAAAATAGCAATATTCTTGGGTGCCTGGGTGGCTCAGTGGGTTAGGCCGCTGCCTTCGGCTCGGGTCATGATCTCAGGGTCCTGGGATCGAGTCCCACATCTGGCTCTCTGCTCAGCAGGGAGCCTGCTTCCCTCTCTCTCTGCCTGCCTCTCTGTCTACTTGTGATCTCTGTCTATCAAATAAATAAATAAAATCTTAAAAAGAAAAAAAAATAGCAATATTCTTGCTGGCCAGACATTGTGTGTACCTTCTCAACTATAGAAAACAAGGGGATTTTTCTAAGGATAAACATGTTGTATTCAGGAATGGATTTACAAACAATTCAAAGGCAATCCTCCTTCTCTGCGGAAGCAAAAACCACTACTCTGAGCTTTGAGAAGGGACGGTTTTGCTATCTCTTGACCTCTCAGGAGAGTGCCTTAGCATCAGGAGACATTTCCCAAATGTCTCCTTCATTCTGGCCAACCTCCAGTTGTCACAGGTTAGAATCTTAGAGTGTAATTTCTCAAATATTAGGTATTCCCTCATCTGCTGAAAGATGAGTTAAAATGAAGCCCCTCCTTTGAGGGTCTCCCCAGTGCTGGTATCATATATGCAAATGTTTCTACTCCTAAAACAAGACAATTTCAAAAGAGAATTATAGGGAGGGAAGTGGTACATTTCTAGTGAACTTGGATATCCTTTGTGTCTCACAAAATATCCACCTTTTATGAAGAAGGAGTTCCCTCCTGGACTCCTAACCTAGTCTTCCTATACTCAGGTTTGCCCCCATCTCCCCAAGCAATCCTTCTACATATTCCAATCTGAACAAACCATCACTGCCTTTCCTAAGGGGAAAGGAAAAGGGGGAACTTTTCCCATAGAAAGACAACTCCGTCCCTGAATACCACCCCCCCCAACCAAATCAGTGACATGCAGTGTTGACTAGTCCCAGGCTTCAGCCATGTAGGAATTTAAACCTCTACATTGAATTCATTCTTACACCAACTGAGGTCATGAGGAGCCTCATAAAGAGGAGGGCGGGCCATTCAAATCAAGGATCTTTCTAATATCCCCTACTGTATGTTTTGGCTCTGCTGAAACTCTAAATTGAGTTAATACTAAAGCATTAACACTAGAAGATGTCGTGGGTGCGGCCATGTAGGAAGTTCAACTTTAAAAATAAGTATGTCTTTCAAGTCCAAGCATAATGTTTTTGAGTCATTACTGTATACACCCATGAGAAAGAACAAATACTTCAGTTATGAAGGCAACCACTCTGCTCATGGAGTCAGTCTCCAGCATTGCCCAGAAGCACAAGTGAAGTTTTTCCTGCTGGAGCCTGCCAGAATCATGAAGGAACAACACTGGATCAGCTGATTTAGGTCTTGTTACCCCTTCTTGGTAAAGAGAAAAGTTTCTTGAGTCTGGCTGCTATTTGTAGAAGGGACATCTGGAAGTCAGGCATTCAGAAGTCAGGGTCTTGTCACATTTGATAAAAGAGCCTGTGACTATGCAGCCACTCAACCAAATGATTTGTAACATGTAATACTGATTCTACTTTATAGCAAGAAATCTAATCAACAAACTCAGATTTGTTGATATAGCAGTGTGTGAACCTTGGTCATAGTTAGAGCACTCAGCTGAAACTTGAAATTGAGTGATCCTTAACCTTCTGAAGGTCAGGAATCCTTTGAGGATCCAGAGCTGGAGAACTCTCTCCAGAACAACCTACATCAACACTTTCACAATTTTTTCTTGGGGCAGGGGGGCAGGTGATTCACAGATGCTAAAGGCATACAAGAAACTCTTTTAAAGTAGTGCATTCTAATCTTTATACAAAATAGTCCACTTTTGAGAAATGTAAAAATCTCTTTTAATGTTAATTGCAAAAGAGACCAAAACTTGTAGCTAAAAAAGAGCAAAACAGTGGATAAGTAAATAAGCAAACAAACAAACAAAAGTCTTTCCTGACTATAAGAGCTCCTCTCCAGTCTTTTAAAACCACTGTCCTACAGGAACATGGAGCCGAAAGAGAGGCAAAGACCAAGCCCTGCACAACAGGAGTAATTAATGTCACATAGCATTAACAGTAAATTTCATCCTTGATATGTGATTAGGTTTAATCTTTTAACAACCTATAAGGATGGCATTATATGCATTTTATATTTGAACTTGCCATGGTCACACACAGAAGGACCTGATCTCTGTCTTCTGACTTCCAATTATACGTTTGATCAATTCCTTTTCCTCCTGGTATACCTTATCTTGCTGTATTTTACAAAGTTTGTAATATATGTAAAATAAACACAATTTATATACAGTTAGAAATCCATTCCATCCCTAGAAAGAGATCTAGCAATATAAAGAAATTTGAGTGGTCTAATTGTCAATAAAATAGAAATCCATTAACTTTTCCGCAAAGAGAATTATAATTTTATCATTTTCTACAAACAAAAGAAACCTTTCCCTTTTCTAAGAAATATGGATTGCAGAGAATGGTAACAGTATCAAATTATTATAATTATCAATTATTAATATCATTAGAACTGTAAGAGTAGGAAATAATTATCCCTCCTACCTTGGAATTTGGTCCATCCCTTCTGGAGCAGTTGTGCTGTCTGTATTCCCCCAAAACAAGACTATGGCACTGCATAGGGTGGGAGGCAATGCCCAAGCTGGAGAGAAGGCAAGACAAATGCCAAAGGGGTAAGTGGCTGTCTCCAAGGGAGGTCCTGAGGTTGAGTGAGGAAGCAGAGAATGGTCAAAGCTATTCTTCCAAACATCATCCTCAAACCTAGTTGGTTATTCAAGAATCCTGTTATTACCACCTATCAATTTGCTCTTCTAAATACCAGAGTCTCTGAATTTGTAAATGAAGTCATGAAACAACAACAAAGTAAAAACAGGAAAGCATAAACCTTTGTAGACCAGTTGTACGGCTGGTTTCCTAATGTATGGACAGTTCTACTATGCTTGCCCAACAGTATGACTTTGTTGCATCCCTTTCAGCAGATGAGGAAAGGAAAGAGGACTAAATGAGCCCCCACCGATCCCTGTGATTCACCCAAATAATAAACCATAATGGAAGGGTTTTGCTTGATTTTGAGGATTCAAATACAGCTCTTCCTTTGATAATTTGGACCTGAACAACTGCCTTTTCTTCCCAGTCCCTTAGGCATTAGAAATGCCCTTGTCTAGAATTGGATTAATGACCACTTGTGAAAAATAATGCTTCAAAAGCCACATGTGAAGTCTTACACACTATCTACTGCTAGTGAGCATATATTTATGCCAAATTTGTGGCTATTGTAGGATATTAGCTAGATACAGACTAAGATGTTGTAACAAAGATTCTCCAAAAAGGATAGTTTATTTCCCTCTTAGGTAATGATCCAGTGATGAATAATGCAATGTGCGAAGCTACCCACAGCACCTGGCTTACAAGTTTGTTCTAATCATCACTGGTTTCCAACTAACTGGAAAGAAACAGAAAGGACATCTAAGGTGGCCTCATTTCCACTCACATTTCACTGAATCAGACTTTACCACTTGGCCACAACTAGCTGCAAGGTAGATAAGAAAATGTAATCTGTAGACAGATGACATGTGTCCAACAGCCAAACAGAGTTTCCAAAAGGAAAAATGGGAAAATGGATATTGGGGAAGGGTTACCCAGATCTGTCACATGAGATATCTATGGCAGGTTGGCTCAGCTTGAGATCTTCATGTTAAAAAGCCACACTCATGGATTTGTTAGAAGTTTCACTAATTGTGTTAGTACATTTTATTCTATCCTTTGTGGACACATTGCCCTATTGTCCCATGCCTATTTTGTCCATCTAAGTCACCCCAGCTGACACTTCTGGATTCCCTGAAAGTTCAAAAATTAATCCACACCTCAAGCATTTGAACTTGTGTGCTGCCCATAGACTGAGTTCTTAGGTAACGACTTTCTTTGTTTTTCATATGTCTCTCTCTCTCTCTCTCTCTCTCTATATATATATATATATATATATACTTGTGTGCTGCCCATAGACGGAGTTCTTAGGTAATGACTTTCTTCGTTTTTCATATATATGTGTGTGTATATATATATATACACACACATATATACAGAGGTACAGGTCTGTAATTCATCAGTCTTACACAGTTCATAGCACTCGCCATAGCACATGCACTTCCCAATGTCCATTACCCAGCCACCCCATCATTCCCACCCCTCCTCCACTCCAGCAACCCTCAGGCTGTTTCCTGAGATTAGGAGTCTCTTATGGTTTGTCCCTTTCTCTGGTTTCATCTTGTTTCATTTTTCCCTCCCTTTCCCTATAATCCTCTGTCTTGTTCCTCAAATTCTTCATATCAGTGAGATCATATGATAATTGTCTTTCTCTGATTGACTTATTTTTCTTAGCATAACACCCTCTAATTCCATCCATGTCATTGCAAGTGACAAGATTTCATTTTTTGGTGGCTGCTTAATATTCCATTGTATGTATATACCACATCTTCTTTATCCATTCACCTGTTGATGGACATTTATGCTCTTTCTATAGTTTGGCTATTGTGGACATTGCTGCTATAAACATTGGGGTGCATGTGCCTTTTCAGATCACTACATTTGTATCTTTGGGGTGTATACTCCGTAGTGCAAATGCTGGGAAATGGGGTAGCTCTATTTTTAATGTCTTTAGGAACCTCCATACTGTTTTCCAGAGTGTCTGCACCACCTTGCCTTCCCACCAACAGTGTAGGAGGGTTTCCTTCTTCCATATCCTCATCAACATCTGTTGTTTCCTGACTTGTTAATTTTAACCACACTGACTGGTGTGAGGTGGTATCTCATTGAGGTTTTGATTTGTTTTTTCCCTGATGCCAAGTAATGTTAAGTATTTTTTCATGTGTCTGTTGGCTGTTTGGGTGTCTTCATTGTAAAAATGTCTGTTCATGTCTTCTTTTCATTTCTCGATTGGATTATTTGTTCTTTGGGTATTGAGTTGGATGAGTTCTTTATAGATTTTGGATACTAACCCTGATATGTCATTTGCAAATGTCTTCTCCAATTCTGTCCATTGTCTTTTGGTTTTGTTGACTGTTTCCTTTGCTGTGTAGAAGCTTTTGATCTTGATGAAGTCCCAGAAGTTCATTTTTTATTTTTGTTTCCCTTGCCTTTGGAGATGTGTCTTGAAAAAAGTTGCTGCCGTTGATGTAGAAGAGATTGCTGTTTATGTTCTCTAGGATTTTGATAGATTCCCGTCTCATACTGAGGTCTTTCATCCATTTTGAATCTTCCATTCTTCATTCATTTTGAATCTTTTATTCTTTGCATATGGTGTAAGAGAATGATTGAGTTTCACTCTTCTGTACATACTGTCCAATTTTTCCAGCACCATTTACTGAAGAGACTATCTTTTTTCCATTGGATATTTTTTTGAAAAGTTGATGGTATTTTGATAGGGATTGCACTAAATGTTTTGATTGCTCTAGGTACATTGACATTTTCACAATATTTGTTCTTCCACTTCATGAGCATGGAACATTTTCCATTTCTTTGTGTCTTCCTCAATTTCTTTCATGAGTATTCTATAGTTTTCTGAGTACAGATTTTTTTTTTTTTTACCTCTTTAGTTAGATTTATTCCTAGGTATCTTATGGTTTTGGGTGCAATTGTAAATAGGATCAACTCCTTAATTTCCATTTCTTCTGTCTTGTTGTTGGTGTACAGAGATGCAACTGATTTCTGTGCATTAAATTTACATCCTGACACTTTACTGAATTCCTGTTTGAGTTCTAGCAGTTTTGGAGTGGCATCTTTTGAGTTTTCCAAGTAAAATATCATGCTATCTGCAAACAGTGAGAGTTTGACTTCTTCTTCACTAATTCAGATGTATTTTATTTCTTTTAGTCTGATTGCTGAGGCTAGGACTTCTACGACTATATATATATATATATATATATATATATATATATATATTTTTTTTTTTTTAATTTAACTTCTTTTCAGTGTAACAGAATTCATTGTTTATGCACCTGGCCAGTGCTCCATGCAATAGGTGCCCTCCATAGTACCCACAACCGGGTTCCCCCACCCTCCCACCCCCCAGCCCTTCAAAACCCTCAGATTATTTTTCATTTCCATAGTCTCTCATGGTTCACCTCCCCTTCCAATTTCCCTCAACTCCCTTCTCCTCTCCATCTCTCCATGTCCTCCATGTTATTTGTTATGCTCCACAAATAAGTGAAACCATATGATAATTGACTCTCTCTGCTTGACTTATTTTACTCAGCATAATCTCTTCCAGTCCTGTCCATGTTGCTACAAAAGTTGGGTATTCATCCTTTCTGATGGAGGCATAATACTCCATAGTGTATATGGACCACATCTTCCTTATCCATTCGTTCGTTGAAGGGCATCTTGGTTCTTTCCACAGTTTGGCGACCATGGCCATTCCCGCTATAAACATTGGGGGTACAGATGGCCCTTCTTTTTCACTACATCTGTATCTTTGGGGTAAATACCCAGTAGTGCAATTACAGGGTCATAAGGAAGCTCTATTTTTAATTTCTTGAGGAATCTCCACACTGTTCTCCAAAGTGGCTGCACCAACTTGCATTCCCACCAACAGTGTAAGAGGGTTCCCCTTTCTCCACATCCTCTCCAACACATGTTGTTTCTTGTCTTGCTAACTTTAACTGGTCATTGGTCTGGTCAATGGTCAATGGTCTGGCCATTCTAACTGGTGTAAGGTTGTATCTCAATGTGGTTTTAATTTGAATCTCCCTAATGGCTAGTGATGATAAACATTTTTCATGTGTCTGATAGCCATTTGTATGTCTTCATCGGAGAAGTGTCTGTTCATGCCTTCTGCCCATTTTTTGACATGATTATCTGTTTTACGTGTGTTGAGTTTGAAAAGTTCTTTATAGATCCTGGATATCAGCCTTTTGTCTGTACTGTCATTTGCAAATATCTTCTCCCATTCCGTGGGTTGCCTCTTTGGTTTGTTGGCTGTTTCCATGGCTGTGCAGAGGCTTTTGGTCTTGATGAAGTCCCAAAAGTTCATTTTCACTTTTGTTTCCTTGTCTTTGGAGACATGTCTTGAAAGAAGTTGCTGTGGCTGATATCAAAGAGGTTACTGACTATGTTCTCCTCTAGGATTCTGATGGATTCCTGTCTCACGTTGAGGTCTTCTATTCCATTTCGAGTTTATCTTTGTGTACGGTATAAGAGAATGGTCGAGTTACATTCTTCTACATATAGCTGTCCAATCTTCCCAGCACCATTTATTGAAGAGACTGTCTTTTGTCCACTGTATATTTTTTTCCTGTTTTGTCGAAGATTATTTGACATAGAGTTGAGGGTCCATATCTGGGCTCTCTACTCTGTTCCACTGACCTGTGTGTCTCATTTTATGCCAATACCATGCTGTCTTGGTGATCACAGCTTTGTAGTAAAGCTTGAAATCAGGTAACTTGATTCTGCCAGTTTTGTTTTTCTTTTTCAACATTTCCTTAGCAATTTAGGGTCTCTTCTGATTCCATACAAATTTTAGGATTATTTGCTCCAGCTCTTGAAAAATACTGGTGGAATTTTGATCAGAATGGCATTAAAAGCATAGATTGCTCTAGGCAGTATAAACATTTTAACAATGTTTATTCTTCTGATCCAAGAGCATGGAATGGTCTTCCATCTTTTTGTGTCTTCGATTTCTTTCATGAGTGTTCTGTAGTTCCTCAAGTACAGATCCTTTACTTCTTTGGTTAGGTTTATTCCCAGGTATCTTATGGTTCTTGGTGCTATAGTAAATGGAATTGATTCTCTAATTTCACTTTCTTGTTTTTGTTGTTAGCGTATAAGAAAGCAACTGATTTCTGTACATTGACTTTGTAACCTGCCACATTACTGAATTGCTGTATGAGTTCTAGTAGTTTGGGAATGGAGTCTTTTGGATTTTCCATATAAAGTATCATGTCATCTGCAAAGAGAGTTTGACATCTTCATTGTCAATTTGGATACTTTTATTTCTTTTTGTTGTCTGATTGCTGTTGCTAGGACTTCTAATACTGTGTTGATCAAGAGTGGTGAGAGTGGGCATCGTTGTCGTGTTCCTGATCTCAATGGGAAGGCTGTGAGCTTTTTCCCATTGAGGATGATATTTGCTGTGGGTTTTTCATAGATAGATTTTATGAAGTTCAGGAATGTTCCCTCTATCCCTATACCTCGCAGCATTTTAATCAGGAATTGATGCTGGATTTTGTCAAATGCTTTTTCTGCATCAATTGAGAGGACCATGTGGTTCCTCTCTCTTCTCTTATTGATTTGTTCTATCACACTGATTGATTTGTGAATGTTGAACCATCCTTGAAACCCAGGGATGAATCCCACCTGGTCATGGTTGATAATCTTTTTAATGTGCTGTTGGATCCTGTTTGCTAGGATCTTGTTGAGAATCTTAGCATCCATATTCATCAGGGATATTGGTCTGAAATTCTCCTTTTTGGTGAGATCTTTGCCTGGTTTGGGGATCAGGGTAATAATGGCTTCATAAAAAGTGTCTGGAAGTTTTCCTTCTGCTTCAATTTTTTGAAACAGCTTCAGGAGAATAGGTGTTATTTCTTCTTTGAAAGTTTGGTAGAATTCCCCAGGGAATCCGTCAGGTCCTGGGCTCTTGTTTTTTGGGAGGTTTTTGATCACTGCTTCAATCTCGTTACTAGATATCGGTCAATTCTGGTTGTCAGTTTCTTCCTGGTTCAATTTTAGAAGTTTATAGTTTTCCAGAAATGCATCCATTTCATCTAGGTTGCTTAACTTATTGGCATATAACTGTTGATAATAACTTCTGATGATTGTTTCTACTTCCTTCTTGTTAGTTGTGATCTCTCCCTTTTCATTCATAATTTTATTAATTTGGGCTTTCTCTCTTTTCTTTTGGATTAGTGTGGCCAATGGTTTATTGATCTTATGGATTCTTTCAAAAAACAAGCTTCTAGTTTCATTGATGCATTCTACTGTATCTCTAATTTCTATCTCATTGATCTCTGCTCTAATCTTGATTATTTCCCTTGTTGTGTGTGGAGTTGGCTTAATTTGTTCTTGATTCTCCAGTTCTTTAAGGTGTAGAGACAGCTGCTTGTTCTGGATTTTTCAATTTTTTTGAGGGAGGCTTGGATGGCTATGTATTTCCCCCTTAGGACCGCCTTTGCTGTATCCCATAGATTTTGGGCTGAAGTGTATTCATTCTCATTGGTTTCCATGAATTGTTTAAGTTCTTCTTTGATCTCCTGGTTGATCCAAGCATTCTTAAGCAAGGTGGTCTTTAGCTTCTAGGTGTTTGAGTTCCTTCTGAAATTTTCCTTTTGATTGAGCTCCAGTTTCAAAGCATTGTGATCTGAGAATATACAGGGAATAATCTCAATCTTTTGGTATCAGTTGAATCCTGATTTGTGAACCAGTATGTGGTCTATTTTGGAGAAGGTTCCATGTGCACTTGAGAAGAATGAGTATTCTGTTGTTTTAGGGTGGAATGTTCTGTATATATCTATGAGGTCCATCTGGTCCAATGTGTCATTCAATGTTCTTGTTTCTTTATTGATTTTCTGCTTGGATGATCTGTCTACTACTGAGGTGTCATGTTAAGATCTCCTACTATTAGTGTATTCATATCAATATGACTATCTTGATTAACAG
The DNA here is from genome assembly GCF_010015895.1 of Lontra canadensis. NCBI lineage: Eukaryota > Metazoa > Chordata > Mammalia > Carnivora > Mustelidae > Lontra > Lontra canadensis. The sequence goes on from NW_022631015.1 coordinate 1,164,730, forward strand.
TTTTCTTATGTAATTGGCTGCTCCCATATTGGGGGCATAAATATTTACAATTGTTAGGTCTTCTTGTGTACAGTTCCTTTAAGAATTATGTAGTGTCCTTCTGTATTTCTGAATACAGTCTTTAGTTTAAAATCTAATTTATCAGGGTGCCTGAGTGGCTCAGTGGATTAAGCCTCTGCCTTTGGCTCAGGTCATGGTCTCAGAGTCCTGGGATCAAGCCCCGCATTAGGCTCTCTGCTCAGCGGGGAGCCTGCTTCCCCCTTTCTCTCTGCCGGCCTCTCTACCTACCTGTGTTCTCTCTCTCTCTCTGTCAAATAAATAAAATAAAATCTAAAATAAAATAAAATAAAATAAAATAAAATAAAATAAAATAAAATCTAATTTACCTGATATGAGAATCGCTACTCTGTCCCTCTTTTGAGGCCCATTGGCATGAAAGATGCTTCTCCATCCCTTCACTTTCAGTCTGGGTGTATCCTTAGGTTCAAAATGGGTCTCTTGTAGACAACATATGGATGGGTTCTGTCGTTTTATCCAATCTGCAATCCTGTGCCATTTTGTGTGTGTGCATTTAGGCCATTTGCATTGAGAGTGATTTTTGAGAGATACGTTTTTATTGACATTGTGTTACCTTTGAAGTCTTTCTTTTTGTAGATTGTCTCCATATATTTCTGTTCAATGATATTCTTAGTATTTTCCTCTTTTATAGAACCCCCCCCCTTAATATTTCTTGCAGTGTCGGCTTGGTGGTCGCATACTCTTTTAAACCTTGTCAGTCTTAGAAACTATCTCTCCATCTATTTTGAATGTCAGTCTTACTGGATAAAGTATGCTTGGCTGCATGTTCTTCTCATTTAGTGCCCTGAATACATCTTGCTAGCCCTTTTTGGCTTGTCAGGTTTTTGTGGACAGATTTGATGTTATTCTGATGGACTTTCCTCTGTACATAAGGAACTTCTTTGTCCTAGCTGCTTTCAAGAGGTCCTGTCTACAATTATGATTTATCATTCTTACTATCAGGTGTCTTGAGGTCTTTCTAGATTATATAATCTTAGGGGGAGACTGTTCTGCCTCTAGTACATGAACACTGGTTCCATTCATGAGATTGGAAAAATTTTCATGGAGAATTTGTTTAACTATATCTTCTAATCTTCATTCTTTCTCCTCGCCCTCAGGGATTCCAATAACTCTGATGTTGGAACATTTCATGGTGTCATTTATTTCCCTAATTCTGTTTTCGTGGCTTCTAAGCTGTTTGTCCCAGGCTTCCTCCTGATCCTTTCTTTCTATCTGTTTGTCCTCCAGATCACTAATTCTATCTTCTGTCTCAGTTACCCTAGCTTTTAGAGAATTTAGATTAGATTGGAACTCATTGAAGACATTGTGAACATCATCCCTGGTGGTTTTCACCTCTGCCCTAATCAATTCCATTTGGTCATCCATGGCTTTCTCCAGCCTAGCTATTGCCTAGATAATTGTTAGCCTGAATTCCCTTTCCAACATATTGTCTATGTCCACAGCCATTAGCTCTGTTGCAGAAGGCCCAGCCTCTGAATTTTTCTTCTGTTGAGCATTCCTCCTCCTAGTTATTTTGGTGAGAGATGGCTGAACAGATGTAGCTGAATATATCAACCATGGTGCAGGCAAGGTGCACCCTGGAATGCTTCTGAGCAATCAAGAGTCCCCACCCAAAAGAAAGAAAAAAGAAAGAAAAAAAAGAGAGACAGACAGGAGAAAAAGAAAGATCAAATAAGAGAAGGCCCAGCCCAAATGGGCCCCAGGGTAAGATTTATGAAGTATACTAACAAAAACAGATAAACAAAAGACTGATAAAAGTAGATGACAAGAGAAAAAAAAATATTTAAAAACAAAACAAACAAACAAACAAAAAGAACCTCATCAAAAAGAACCCCAAGTATAAGATTTATATACTACCAGGACAAAAACAAATACACAGAAACACTGGCAGAAGAAAAAGATGGGAGAGTGGTTATAAATTCTCAGTGTGGGTGAGGAAGGTTATTTTGATTCTTCCTGGATGTATCTTGATGTCTTTGTTAAAAGACTCAGCTTTCCTTAGATAAGGGGATTAAAAACTGGTTTACCTATAGGGGTAGCATTGATTGGGGAAAGGGGATTACCTTGAAGTTTAACTCTATATGAATATTAAAAAATAAAAATAAAAAAAGAATAAACTAAAGTAAAATTTAAAAAATAAAAAATAGGAAAGCAAAAGAAAAACACAGGTATATGTATCAAAAAGTTCAGGTTGAAAGGTTATTTTGGAATTTGATGTACTAGACATCTCACTGTGATGGTAAATAGGTTAAAAAATTATCTATATAAAAAAAAATGAACCAGAATAGTGGGAATGAATTAAAAATAAAAGTTGTATCTATGAAGTAGTGGTGGTTCTTCTCTTGTTTTTTTTTTTTTTGTTGTTATTGTTGTTTGTTTGTTTGTTTGTTTGTTTGTTTTTTTGGTTGGCGTTCTGGGGGAGAGGCCTGCCACGCGGATTTTTTCAGACAGTGTTCCCTGAGTTAAGTCCTCCTGCCCCCATCAAGGGGGTGGGCTCTGAGGAAACCGGTTTTTCAGGCTTTTGTTCTCTGGGGTTCTGTTTGTTTGTTTGTTTTCTCTCACCTTGGCAGCTTTTGATGGTTTTTGGAGGTTTATAGGAAAGCAAACTGTTTCTAGAGTGCCCTCTCAGAGAGAGGCCTCAGTCTGTTCCCCTCTGGGTGCTCCAGAGCACAGAAATTCCCCCTCGGCTGCTGGCAGAGCACATTCCCAGTCACGGTCTCTGGGGTCACAGGAACTCCTGCTTGTACCCAAAACCATGAAAGCCGTGGCTTTCTGGGTAGCTCCAGACCACCAGAGAGGTTCCAAGCAGAGATAGCGCACTGAGATTTTCCTGCTGGCCTGGGCTGGGAGTGCTCAGACTCTCCAGGCCTGAGAGAGTGCTGGCTGGTGAGGCTCCCTGCCCCTCACAAGAGCTGCCACCCAGATGCTCTCAGGTTTGCTGGCGGCTCAGGGACCAATACCTGGCTTCTTTGCCACACTCTCCCTGGCTCAGTGCCAGGGGTGGCTGTCCTGGGTCCGGGGACTTAAGCCCCTGTCCCTAACCGCCCTGATTCCCACAATTTCCCCCCACGATCCTTTGCTCTTTTTGAGTGCTTTCAACCAGAGTCCCAGTTAATGTTGGTCTCCAATCGCAGGGCATTCTCATATTGGGGTATTGCTTTCCAATGGGTCACTTCTGGTGGCTCCCTCCCCCTTTTGTTTATCTTCCGATATCAGTCCAATGTTCCCACTCTGCTTTACCTGCCCCACTGGCGCCTTCTGCTCCTGTAGAGACCCAGAAGTGTATAATTCTAATCTCAGGCTGATTTCATGGGTGATCAGAGTTCTTTGGTAGGTAATCAGCTCCCTTTAGGGTACAGGGTGAAATGGTTCCTCCTCATATTTCCTTGCCATCTTGTCTCTCCTCTACTACTATATTGAATAGCAGTAGTGATAGTGGAAAGCTGTGCTGTGTTCTTGACCTTAGGGGAAAAGCTCTCAGTTTTTACCCTTTGAGAATGATATTCACTGTGGGGTTTTCATTGATTGCTTTTATGGTATTGAGGTATGTACCCTCTATCCCTGCACTGAGAGGAGCTTTGATCAAGAAAGGATGCTGTACATTGTCAAATGCTTTTTCAGCATCTATTGAAAGTATCATATGGGTCTTGTTCTTTCTTTTGTTAATGTATTGTATAACATTGATTTGCAAATGTTGAACCAAACTTGCACCCCAGGAATAAATCCCACTTGGTCGTGGTGCATAATCCTTTGAATGTACTGTTAGATCCTGGTGGGTAGTATTTTGGTGAGAAATTTTGGATCCATGTTCATCAAGGATATTATTCTGTAATTATCCTTTTTCATGGGTCTTTGGTTTTGGGATCAAGGTAATGCTGGCCTCATAAAATGAGTTTGGAAGTTTTCCTTCCATTTCTATTTTTTGGGACAGTTTCAGGAGAATAGGTATTAAATCTTCTTTAAATGTTTGGTAGAATTCCCCTGGGAAGCTGTCTGACCCTGGGCTCTTGTTTTATGGGAGACTTTTGACTACTGCTTCAATTTCCTTACTGGTTATGGGTATGTTCAGGTTTTCTATTTCTTCCTGGTTCAGTTTTAGTAGTTTACACATCCCTAGGAATGCATCCTATTCTTCCAGATTGTCTAATTTGCTGACATATAGTTACTCATAATATGTTCTCATAATTGTTTGTATTTCTTTGGTGTTGGTTGTGATCTCTCCTCTTTCATTCTCAATTTTATTAATTTGGGTCCTTTCTCTTTTCTTTTTGATAAGTCTGGCCAGGGATTTATCAATCTTATTAATTCTTTCCAAGAACCAGCTACTAGTTTTGTTAATCTGTTCTACTGTTCTTTTGGTTTCTAGTTCATTGATTTCTGCTCTGATCTTTATTATTCCTTTTCTCCTGCAGGGTTTAGGCTTTCTTTGTTGTTCTTTCTCCAGCTACTTTAGGTGTAGGGTTAGATTGTGTATTTGAGACCTTTCCTATTTCCTGAAAGAGGCTTGTATTATTATATACTTTCCTCTTAGGACTGCCATTGCTTCATCCCAAATATTTTGAACAGTTGTGTTTTTATTTTCATTTGTTTCCATGCATTTTTTAAAAAATCCTTCTTTAACTTCCTGGTTGACCCATTCATTCTTTAGTACGATGCTCTTTAGCCTCCATGTATTTCATTTCTTTCCAATTTTCCTTTTCCTATTGAGTTCTAGTTTCAAAGCATTATAGTCTAAAAATTTGCAGGGAATAATCTCAATATTTGGGTACTAGTTGAGATCTGATTTGGGACCCAGGATGTGATCTATTCTGGAGAATGCTCCATGTGCAGTAGAAAAGAATGTGTATTCTGTTGCTTTGATTTGGAATGTTGTGAATATATCTATAAAGTCCATCTGGTCCATTGTGTCATTTATAGCCTTTATTTCCTTATTGATCTCTTGCTTAGATGATTTGTCCATTTCAGGGAGGGGGATGTTAAAGTCCCCTACTATTAGTATATTATTATCAGTGTGTTTCTTTGATTTTGTTATTCTTGGCTGTTTTGATGTTAGGGGCATAGATATTTAAAATTGTTAGATATTCTTGTTGGATATACCCTTTAAGTATGATATAGTGTCCTTCCTCATCTCTTATTACAGTCTTTGGTTTTAAATCTAATTTGTCTGCTATAAGGATTGCCACCCCAGCTTTCTTTTGATGTCCATTAGCATGGTAAATGGTTTTCCAAGTCCTCACTTTAAATCTGAAGGTTTCTTTGGGTCTAAAATGAGTCTCTTGCAGACAGCATATTGATGAGCCTTGTTTTTTGTTGTTGTTTGTTTTGTTTTGTTTCCAGTTGATGCCCTGTGTCTTTTGATTGGGGCATTTATCCCATTTACATTCAGGGTAACTACTGAAAGATATAAATTTAGTGCCATTGTATTGCCTGTAAATTGACTGTTACTTTATATTGTTTCTGTACCTTTCTGGTCTATGTTACTTTTAGGCTCTCTCTTTGCTTAGAGGACCTCTTTCAATATTTCCTGTAAGGCGGGTTGGGTGTTCACAAATTCTCTGAGTTTTTGTTTGTCCTGAAAGCTTTTTATCTTTCCTCCATTTTCAGTGGCAGCCTAGCTGGATATAGTATTCTTGGGTGCATACTTTTCTCATTTAGTGCTCTGAATATATCATCCAGTCTTTTCTGACCTGCCAGGTCTCTGTGGATAGGTCTGCTACCAATCTAATGCTTCTATCATTGTAGGTTATGGACCTCTTGTTCTGAGCTGCTTTCAGGATTTTCTCTTTGTTTCTGAGATTTATAAGTTTTACTATGAGATGATGGGGTATTGACCTATTTTTACTTATTTTGGGGGGAGTCTCTGTACCTTCTGTATTTTGGTGCTTGTTTCCTTCCCCAAATTAGGGAAGTTCTCTGATTTATAATTTGTTGCAATATACCTTCTGCCCCTCTCTCTCTTTTCTTTTCTTCTGGAATCCCAAGTATTCTAACATTGTTTTCTCTTATGGTATCACTTATCCCTCAAATTCTCCCTTTGTGATCCAGTAGTTGTTTATCTCTCTTTTTCTCATTTTCTTTACTCTCCATCATTTGGTTTTCTTTATCACTAATTCTCTCTTCTACCTCATTTATCCTAGGAGTTAGAGCCTCTTTTTTTTTTTTTTTTTTTTTTTCCTGGACCTCATTAATAGATTTTTTGAGTTTGACTTGGTTAGATTTTTGTTCTTTTATTTCTCTAGAAAGGGATTTTCTGGTATTTTCTATGCTTTTTTCAAGTCCAGCTAGTACCTTTATAATCATCATTCTGAACTCTATTTTCAACATCTTACTAATGTCCATGTTGATTAGGTCCTTGGCAGTCGATACTACCTTTTTTTTTTTTTTTTTTTTTTTTTTTGAAGTGAGTTTTTCCATTTTGTCATTTTATCCAGAGAAGAGCAGATAAATGGAAGAACAAAATGTTAAATGTGTAACAACGACCCCAGAAAAAATATACACTAAACAAATCAGGAAAGACCAGAAACTGGGAGGAAAAGAAAGAAAGGATAAAAAGAATATGATTAGGCTGGTGAGTAGAATAGAGCCAAATACTGATTTTGGATGTGTTTTGGTCTGTTAGAGGAAACTGCCTCCGAAAATTTTAAAGAAAGAAAAATTTATATACATATACAAAAATAAGGGTAAATATGATGAAGAGATGGGATATGACTATAAAAATGAAAATTTAAAAAGATTTTAGAAAAGGAATTGATAAGAAGTTGGTTGAAAAAAGAAAGAAAAAAAATTTTTAAAGGAAAGAATGTGATCAGTTGGGAGACTAGAATAAAGCCATATACTAGATTTAGGGTATGTTTTGGTCCATCAGAATAAACTGTATCCCAAAATCTTAAAAAGAAAAAAAATTATATACATACAAAATATTGGGTTAAATACAATGATGGGATAGAATATGATTGTAAAAATAGGTTGAAAATTGGTTGACAAAAATTGTTAAAAAAGGAAAGAAGAAAAATTTTTAAAAATAGAAAAAGAAAAAAAGAAAGAAAATTTTTAAAAATTAGCTTTGGAAGAATAAATCATTAAAGCCATGAATTCTATGGGGGGGGGCAGTCCCCTAGTGTTGGAGTTTTGCAGTTCTCATTGGTAGGTAAACTTGGTCTTGGCTGGATGTTCTTGTTGGTCTTCTGGGGGAGGGGCCTGTTGCAGTGATTCTCAAATATCTTTGCCTGAGGCTGAACTGCAACCCCCTTGCCATGGGCCTAGCTATGTAATCTACTCTGGTTTGCTCTGAGTAGCTTTTTCCCCAGAAAGCTTTCTGTACAGCTTTGGAGGAGGAGAATGAAAATGGCAGCCTCCCAATATCTAGCCCCAGAGGAGCTGAGAACTCCAGGCCCCATTCTTCAGTGTGTCCTCAGAGAAAAGCAGTCAATCACTCTAGTCTCCCTGGTATCCAGCCACACTCTTTGCTCACCCAGTCTGTGACCAAGCATTTCTATCTCTGGCTCATGACCCCATTTGGAGTTTCCAAATGCAGAAGATTCCTGTGGTGCGCTCCCATGCCACTCTTCCCAGGGTAGGAAGGGGAGTCTCCCCGGACAAGCTACTTGTTGAGTCCCTGCTCTAAGAGCAGTGGCCCAGCTGTGCTGTGGATCACAGTTTATGGCAACCTCAACTGAGCCCAATTCTCAGCTCTGTCTTTGCAGCCAGCTTTCCCTCTCTGATACTTGGGAGGTCTACCACACTCATCACTCCCAGTCATTCTATGACCCTGAAGGTTCTGAGACCACACTATCCCAGCAAGTGTTTGACCCCCTGCTTAGCCACTGGAGTGACATCCATCAATGGAGTAGACTTCTAAAAGTTTTTATTTTGTGCTCCACTGCTCTATCACTTGCTAGTATCCAGCTGAAGGAGGCTCCCTCCCCCTGCAGTCTATCTTCCTAAATATCCCCTCAGATTCACTGATCTGCATGCCTTACTTTCCAGAAAGTACTAATCTTCTGCTCATAGAATTGTTGCTATTCTTTTCTTTGATCTCCTGTTGAGTTTGTAGGTGTTCAGAATGGTTTGATAACTATCTAGGTGAATTCCTGGGACTAGACAAAATTTAGGTCTCCTACTCCTCTGTCATCTTGATCATCCACCTCCACCCCAGAGTATCACCTATTTGTAATTCCCTGATAATCTGAACTGATTATCATTTGAGCCTCTTCTATCTTATTTGGTGTCACTTAAAGATTATCTATTCAGTGAATCAGGAATAAGATGAAAATGTCCAATGGACACCATGCTTTTCTTCTGTGACTGCACCTCTGTAATCAAGCTTTGCATTTGATTTTATTACCAGGAAAGGTCTCATGCCAGGTCTTGAGTCCTGGCTCTACTCTACTTGTCTCAGATTGTCTTGAATGGACATTTTGTCATGCCCCCATGACCCATGCTTTCTATCCAGCCCCTTTTTTTTTTTAATCTTTTTTTTTTTTTTTTTAATCCAGCCCTTCTGATGACATGTGGTAAGAGGCAGTATATGATCCACAGACATCTGACTCTTCTGTCAGGTTCTTTCAGGAGTACCTGCCCGAGCTCCTACCATCAGATACATAATTGAGGTGGGACTTGGAGAGACCAAAGATCTTTGGGGATATGTTCAACTGATTTGTATTAATTTGCTGATCCTATCTATTAGGAATTTGACTTTTTAAAAAATTTTTCATTGATACAAGCACTAGGAAACTACGACACAAAATTTTTATATGATTTTTCTGTTATGGAGATTGAACCAGGCTTATTATTCATAACTTGACTTTTAACCTTAGAATCCTACTTCAAGGAATCCATCCTGAAGAAGTAATTACACATATAAACAAAGAGCTATGTATAGAGTTATTCACCCTAGTATGATATATTGTAGCTAAACATTGGTAGCTACCTAACTGTCCAGCAAAAAGGAAAATCATTAAGAACATTGCTTTCTAGACTTCAGTCATTCACAATTTTTCTACACTTATAATCAACCCGAACTTTTACTTTTTCAACACTTTTCTTTAAATCTACTTTAAACCAATTGTTTTTCTTTTTACTTAGCCTCAATCTATGCAATAATATCCATGATGTAACAGGAATATATAGTAATTTGATATTTTTCTCAAATATATATTAACAGAAATACAAAATACATAACTGTTAGAATAAAAATATTCATCTGGATATTGTAACATAGCCTTATATACTACCAGTGATGCATGTATCCTTAAGTTATAGGTTTGATAACTTAAGGAAATCATACTGTATCCAGACAGCATTAAAAGTAGTTTCTTTGATATGGGAAAATGTTTATGTTATGATATAAAGTGGGTAGAAAAATACAGCACAAAGTTTTATAAATATATATATGTAATATTTGAATGTAAATACAAAAATATAAGATTGATTATCTCTGAGTGGTGAGATTAACTGCTTGCTATTTTCTTCTTTATGTTTTTTGGACTTTACAACAGTAAATATGCACTACTTTTAAGCCAGGGAGAGAAAAGTATTGTTTTTAAGCCTTTTATTAAACATTCATTTAATGAGTCTATGAGCTAGGTATTGCCTAGCAATACCTAGGGCACCTGTAATATAGATGAACATAGAGCATAGTGAACATAAAGCAATGAGTGAGTATAGTGCAAAAGCTGCTACCAAAAATGAAAGCTCTTCCCCGTTGTTTAGTGCTTTTCCTGTCTCACATTAAAATCTAATACTTTCTCAGTGACTGAAGTTGAAAGAATCAGAATAAGCCCTTCTGAGGACAAACAGATGTCCAATAAGACTGGGTGATTTTGATTGGGTCATCAATAGCTGAGACCTCCTGGAGACACCTTAAAAGTGAGCCCTTGAGGCATTTTCACAGGAGTTTCCATTTTTACAGATGGGACCCCGCCTGGCCCTCTAAGACCCATGAGAATCAGAAACAGATGAGAAATCATGCCCTGTTCTCATACATGAGAACAACTGACCCACTACAATCTCACAACACTCTGGAAAAAAAGAGAACTCAAACTGTTCTTACAAAAAAATCACCTTAATGATTATGTAAATGTGATGTATGTGATTAAGAAAACAGAATAATATTAATAAATTGATACATCTACTACTAATAATGAGGGAAAAAATCTACTGGTTGCAAGTCTAAGCAAGGAAACCCCAAATCTGTTTTTGGATATAAACACTGACCACCAGGGCTGGACCAACTCCTGAGATGACCCCTGAGAATTGAGGGATAAATGACAGAGTTACAGGCTTCAAGGGACTCAGACTAGAGCCAGGGCAATAGTCAATCATGTAGTCTCCTGGGATTCTTTATAAACACAGGTCTGAACATTTAAGGTAAAAAGGGCAATTTTTAAAGAATAGATATAATCAATTTTTTTCCATGTAATAAATTTTTCTCGATATTCTGTGGGTTAGTTCTGATTTTGTTCAAAGGTGATAGTTATAAATTTCATATCTTAACACTAAATCATTAGAGAGCCCAATCTGAATAAACAATCTTTATAAAGGAAAATGCAAGATATTTAATAAAGGACATTTTGATGTAATTAATTGTTTTAAGTAAATAACATTTACAAAGTCCAATAATCTTTACAGAGATTTTAATGGGAAACAATAGTATTTTAAAATTTCAGTTAGCATTTTATTTTTTTTTTGTTAAACATGTATATTCTCAGTTATATGTGAAAATGACTATGCCATCTAGTTAAACAAAATAAAACATTTTCAGCTAAATTAGTAACATCACTTTAAGTTTTGTTAGCCAATTCCCTGTTTCCTTTTTTTTATTTCACAAGTATTATTTTATTTATTTTTTTATTGTGTGTTAGTCACCATACAATACATAATTTGTTTTTGATGTAGTGTTCCAAGATTCATTGTTTACACATAACACCAGTACTCCATGCAATACATGCCCCCCTTAATACCCATCACCAGGCACAGTTATCATTTTAAAACAAGAATCAGAAAAACATGCTCTGGCTGCAGAAGATGCAGAACCCTTAAGAAAGAATCCAAAGAAATGTTGGTACACAGAACTCATGTAACCACTGAATTAAACATGTCCCCAAATACACACATACACATACTTACATACAGTGAAAAGACAAACATACCCAGATCATCTTAAATTATCATCAGTCTTGACAACAAGTGTTCCTAGATGCTAGGAGCTCTAAAGTTCCAAGAGAATGGTCCAAGACTGTTCCTGTAAGTCAACAGGGATTAAGAAGGTAAAAATCCAGGTATCTTCTAAGTGCAAAGGATATCTGGGAAGAGGTATGGATAGTGTCTTTTCCTTGGATTCTGCCCTAATGCTGATCTCCAACTTAACTAGCCTCAAAGGCTACAGCTGGACTTGATGCCTGAAATGGCCCACAAGTACCTCCTGCTTGGGTCAAGATAGTATCTAGCACTAATCCTCTAATTTCAAGTGCAGTGAATGGCCCAACCAGATCTTAAACTCAATTCTTTGATTTAGATCCAAGGACACAGCAGAAGGAAAAGTATGAAAGGGAGACTCTAATATCAGTCTCCAAGATTGCTCTAGTATCAGCATTTTTCCAAGGTTAGCTTAGAATGTCCCACTGAAGTAAGGCTTGCATGTGGCCTAGAAAGAGCATGTGTGTCAAAGACTGATGCTCTCATGTTTTAATTGTATCAGACACATATAATGCCCACAATTAAAACCTGATATTGTTGCTCATCTCATCCCAGACTTTTAGATTTTTAATTTTTTTAAATTTAAAATCAATTAGTCAATATATAGCACATTGGCTATATAGTACAATAGCCAATATATAGTACAGATATATATAGTACAACATACAATATATAGTACAATTTTAGATAGTATTTTTTTAAGAATATAAAAAAATCTTAATTCCTTTCACAATCTTTTTTTCTGTACAGAGTATTTAAAGACTATATCCTGAACCTGGAAAATAGTAGTCATACTGGATAAAAAATATGATAAGGTCAGGAGAAGTGTTGAGGAAAGACCCATAAGCCACTATCACTCTCAAAGCAGGGATGGAGCCCACCACTTTTAAGCAGGAAGAAAACCAAAATTGATTCAATGTTATTTTAACACATTGTACCACAGCAGATCCAGTGACTGCTCTAAATAAGTTTAAGCATTAAGACAATGCAATCTCTGGTAAAATTTAAATAAGAATCAAATGTTTACTTTTTCACAAGTATGAAAATGCATGGATAACAGTATTAATCAATAGAATATTGTTTTAGCACAAACTGTGTGATACTTTGTATAAGCTCTTTGAAAAGAAGGAGAAAATTTTCTATGGTTGAGAATCTTAGACTCTAACCAGAGATAAAAATTTTATTTCATTTTTCCTTTTTTCTTGAAAAGGTATAATTGACATATAATACTATATTAATTTCAGCTGTGCAATGAAGAGACAAATTTTAAATGAATACTGTGTAAGAAACTGGTTATTGTCCTCCAGCATTCCCTTCTTCTCAGTTATAGAATCCTGGAGTTTTAGTTAGGCAAATGGCCCCTACATAAAAAATATATATCAGCCTCCTTTGAAGCTGGGTATGCATGTGTGACTAAGTTAAGGACAATAGGTCATGAGCAGAAATGAACTGTAAAACTCTGACCAATCTCAAGGAAGATGAAGACTTTGTTTTTTCCTATCCTCTTCTTATGGGTTAGGAATGGCAAAGAAAGCAGCCATCTTTAGAGTCATATGCTGAAAAAGGCAAAGCCACCCCACCAACCCTACAGTCCTCACCTCTGGAAAATAACTATCAGAAAGAAAAAAAACATCATTGCACTTAATCCATTGTATTGGGGGTACTTCCTTAACAACAGCTTAGGTTAAAAAAAAAACAATTTCATAACAAAATCTGTGTGTGGAAGTTGGAGGGATGGCAAAATTTAAGGAACAAATGATAGGGCAGATAGTACACAGGTCAAGTTATCAGAGTGAAATGTCACTGAGAGCAGCCTTGAAGGATGGGTAGGACTAGAAAAAGCAGGAGAAGTGGGGGGAACCATGGGCTCTTCTGAAGGGGGTTGGCAAGATGGAAGAAGGATACACAGACCTGTAGCAAGCACGGCATTGTGCAAACAGTAGGCACTCAGTAAATTTTTGAGTAACTGCTGAGTAGGGCTCAAAAGCCTGCCTAAGCATTGAGACCTTATCCTGGAAGCAATAGTAAAGCAGCTGAGTAGCGCAGTAAAAGGTTTGCTTAAGGAAAATCAACTTGGCAGAGGCATGCAAAATTGGGTAGGACTACTGAAAAAAATTTTTTTTTAAAATACAAGCAAAAAAAATTTGTAGGCCAGGGCAAATAGAGAAGACAATCACATAATTTGTCATTCAAACTGGCATACTCTTAAGAATGAAGGAGGTGCTGTTAATTAGTACACTGGGACATTGGGCATAAACTGGGATTTTCCCAGGCAAACTACCATGTGACATCAACACGGAAAGAGATAACTTAAACAGACTTCTCAGGGTGTGCTCTTTCACTTTTAATACCTGTTTTGACAATGTCCCTCCCCGCTGCCCCTGCCATAGGCTTTCTATATTGTCTGTCTACAGGGTCTGTTTTCAGACTGGCCCCAAAGATTAGGCTGATTTTATGTTCTATGCTCCATTGTGTTAGGTGAGAAAGGGTTTTTTCCTCATCACTTGCTCCTTTTTTATCTTCACAGGAAGTAAACATTGATTATTTTTTAATCACCTCCGTTTTTGTCATCCTCCCCAGAGCAGTGTGTTTGTTACTTTTAAAACCCAGCCATAACTAAAATTCCTGTGTTTGCTTTTGTTCCTTTACACTCTATTCATGGAAATAGACTGAGGTTCTCCCACCTGGTGTAGAGAGACAAGGACAGCAGCATGGGGTTCCTCTGTGTGGAAATCCATATGTTAGGCCAGGTTCGGAAGTGTGGATGACACTCAGAAAAAAAGTCAACCATAGAAAGAATGGTGGCCGTGAGAATTTCCCTTAAAAAATTAGGATTTGGGATTAACACTGTGGGAAATGTTCACCTTTCCCTTTAAAAGTATTCCATATTAAGAAGTTTTCAGCTCTAAATCCTTTGGAAATATTTCGAAAGGAATTTACCTAGGATCACCGTTCATGCATTACACAGGTATTTGTAGATTTACCATTTTAGCAAACAAACCCAAACACCTCTGCCCTCAGATCTCTCATAGAGGTAAATTCCAAGACAGAGAGGTAAGTAAACTTCTCTGTACTGAGGCTCCCATGAATCAGATTCAGGCAAGGGAAGCACTATCTCTGGTGGGTGTGAAGTACTTGGGGAGTTTTCAGGCTATAAGACAAGTGAAAACATGCTTGAGTTGCCGCCCAGGAGTCAAGTAATTACCTGTTGAAGCCCAACAGCTTCAGGCCCATGCAGATACCGTGTGCCACCTAATGGAACTGTAATGGATTCCAAGGCTTCACAGCGATCCCCCACCCCACCCCAGGGCCAGTCTAAAATGGAAATCTCTGTCATACAGAATGTAAGGGACCTGAGAAATCGGAGACATTGCCCAGATCATCCCCTAATCTTAGAAATGGGAAAGTGGAACCTGGAAAACCAAAGGGTTTGTCTAAGGTCACCAAGGAGTAGCTGTGTTATGCTATTGGCTTTATCAAATCTCAAAGTACTGGGCATGTCAGAAGAACTGTCTGGGCTGTGGGTAGGGAGAGAAGTCAGAAGGAATGGGGAAGATAGAGAGTAAAAGGAGCATCTCCCAGGCTATTGACCTCTCCAAAGAAGTCAGGGAACATGCACACAATGCTGGGCAGGTACATGGTGTCTTTGGCAACCACAGATCATTATTGGTCCAGCAGCTTGCCAGGAAGTCAGAAGTGCACAAAAATGTCTATAACCCTCTGATTCAGTGCAATTAAAAAAACCCAAAGGAGTAGAATCTTTACAGATTTTGAATGTTCACAACTTGTTTGTGAAGGAAAAAGACCTACAGAAGCTGTTGCATAAGTGGGTGACTTTAAATGGTCAAACCAGTCATTTAAATTTCAGTCAATTTAAATTTCAATTTAAAGTCAATCCATTGACTTTCCGTTCCTGTGCCTGTCTCCAGTATTAGCCAGACTTTTCTTTTACCCAAATATGCAAAAACAGAAGGCTCTTTTTTTCAGTATCTGGTACATGGTATACATTTTATACAAAAGCATTAATTTGAATCAAAACTTCAAAATGAATTATCACACAGTTGCATAATCTGTTCAGAAATTTATCTTTTCATATCACCTCAGCACTGGAAACCATGTAAATAGAAAGGTGGAGTGAGAAGGTAGGAGGTATCCCTTGGCACTTATTTAAGAAGCATGCTCCTGGGGCACCTGGGTGTCTCAGTCAGTTAAGCTGCTGATTCTGGATTTCTGCTCAGGTCATGATCTCAGGGTTATGAAATGAAGCCCCATGTGGGCTCTGTGCTCAGCAAGGAGTCTGCTGGTCCCTCTCCCTCTGCTCCTCTCTCTGCTCGCTCTCTCTCAATCTACCTCTAAAATAAATAAATAAATAAATAAACAAACAAACAAGAAACAAATAAAATCTTTAAAAAAGAAAAAGAAAGATGCTTCTGCTTTGCTTTGCTTCCCCAAATATGGATACTATTAGAGACCCCATTTCTATTCTGAGGCTTGGAGGCAGCAGTGGGAGCCATGGCAGGGCCTAGCTGGGCTCAAGGGGTGCCGTGAACTGATGACATGGGCATTGACACTGCCGCATGCACAAGCCTACCCATGTACAGACACTATTATGCTTTATGCTGCAACTCATATAGGCTTAGGAATGACACAACCAATGAGAAACAGATCACATAAAGAGGCAGAAGAATCAAGGCTTACAAGTTCCACCACAGAAAGATGACCACATTTGAGTGGCAAATGTGGCTTAAGAATTCTAGCAAAGAGGGCTGAAAGGAAAACTGAGTTTAGCTATGACATTTTCATCGTCTGATAATAGAATATGCAAATTACAGGGGATACTTTTTTATAGAACTGAATGCAGATAGGAAAGAGCCAGGGGATGAAGTGGAAGACAGTCCCATCTGTGGGATCAGAGCAGAGATGCTTGCTCACTTGGCCGAGGCAGGCCTGTGCATGGGGCAGAAGGTACTCGACAAAAAGGTCTAGGTGCTATAGATAAAGAACAGCCCAACAACAAGCACCTGATAGCACATGTTAACAAGACGCCCCTCTGGCTTCTGTGGCTTTAGCACTACCACAGGCATACCAAGCTAGAGTAGATCAGGTCTGCCTTTACACACTCAGAAGTATGGTTCCTATGCATATTGAATATGCATTTTCTGGATCTTTACAACAAACAATAAACAACTTTTAATGAAATTATTTTTATGGCAAAGTGAGAAGTGGAGAAAAATGGAGATGGCTGGATCCCAGAATACTCATCAGAGTTATTGATAGCTACTAATAAAATGGACTCTGGCTCAGGTAGTTAAAAAAAAAATTATTGGAAGCTAGCTATCAAATCATCAGGAAGGCCAAAAGTAAGACTTACAAAATAGGCAGGAAGCAGGATCATCTGGTGACTGCAGACACAGCCAAGTTCCTTCCGTAGAACCAGCCCCATCATGACCTTTTCTCATGGATAGTCTCCAACTTGTTTTGTATCTTTCAACCTCTCAATCCATATTCAGAGTCCCATATGAGCCATCTAGGTGACCAAGTCTGGCACACATTTAGGAAGAGGTAATGACTGGCCCCTTCAGGGTTTTAGTTAGAGATGGAAGCAGCACCCTGCCTCCCACTAAAAGCCATGCATTGGGGGACCCTCCACTCCCACAGAGAGCGCTGATGCTGGCCAGTAGCAGTGAAGCAGTAACCCCAGTGGCAACTACCACAAGAGCTAGCAGTTGTCCACTATAGGGAGGGTGGGGTTCCAATGGGGTATAGTGAAGAGGGGTGGTTACAGAGAGAAGACAGAGCCCAAGAAAAGGAAAAGGAAAGGAAAAACAAAACTATGAGAAAGATTGAATTTCTTCACCATTCCACAATTTCCATGTATGATTTCTTTTCATATGAAGGATTTGAGAACTTCTAATAAATGTCCTCAAAACTAAAAATGGACATGGCATCTGAGGATGAAGAATAGCAACAATCTTGTTAAATCGCTCTCATTGCTTAATAGTCATATCTTGTATGAAATAAGTTTGCGAAGGGTGATGTGACATAAACTGTGTCTGCTATAAAGCACATACATAGCTTTCGGGACATGACTGTAAATGGAATTAAAGCCAAAGCAGGCACATTTCAATTAATTTTCTTAATTTTATCCTTTCTGGATATTTCACAATTTTCAAATCTTTTCTACTTTTCAAGATTACTGTCATTGAATATCTTATAAATTAAATTAGAGGTCATCCCTGATACAGCAATACATGAAATGAGGATTAAGTAGAGATATTTTGTTCATTCCAATTTCTTTATTTATAGGGAGAACATGTGTGCATGTGAGTTGGGGGAGGGGCAGAGGGCAAAGGAAAGAGAGAATCTCAAGCAGACTCCACACTGAGCACAGAGCCTGACTCAGGGCTCAATCCCAGGATCCTGAGATTCTGACCTGCCCTGAGATTTAGGACCCTGAAATTCTGACCTGAGTCAGTCGTTTAACCAACTGTGCTACTAAGGCACCCCATCAATTCCAATTTCAAAGTTGCTTTATCTTATTTTACTGCTATGCATCCTTTTACAATATGCATTTTTAAAGTTATTTAATAACATACATACAAATCAATTTTGCCCAGCTTGTGTCAAATAGAAGTTGAATAATAATGATAATGCATAATAAATCACAAACTCTCCTCCAAATATGTAAATCAGAAATTAAGCACCATAATTCTTGATCATCAGTAGGAATTACAGGAAATGTAGCCCTTGAGAATCCATGGCTTATGCAGCATAACACAACAGAGGCAAGAACTTGAAACCACAGTCTAATGTCTTGATGTTACCCTGGTGGCAGCCAAATCATTATTATGATTATTGCTTTCTCCTCTGTACTATATTCCCTTTTATAAGAAATAGAAATTTTATAGAAATTCTTCTGTAATTTTCCAAATGCAGCCCAACAATTTGGGGAGAGGGTGATTTAAAGTCAGAAGAAAAGCCACTAATACCTTCTGCATGACCTTGTTACCCAGAGGTCTGGGCCATGGTGATCCAAGTATTCCCACCCTGTACATTAAGCACACACTTCATCTTCCTTCTTAATGATCTGATCTGCCTTCTTTTTGTCAATATGTCTGGAGAGCATGTTTTCCCAAATAAACCTGGTCTGGTTCAGGAATCTTGACATTCCATTCAAATGAAAGAGCATATTGTTGAAAACTAACTGCAGAGAGACAGACAGACAGGGATACACACAGTGTCATTGCTTGACATTTTCATGTCTAAGAATGTAGCTCAGCAGCAATAGACCATTCAGGGGTGGGGGAATGTTGTGAGAAACTTAACCCTGTGAAATTACATCTTGGCATTCTAGAAGATACATAACTGATACCTTGACTTCTAAACACCATGCCCCTTTTATTTCAGAGTATGATGAGAACATACAAAGCCCAGCTTC
The DNA here is from genome assembly GCF_010015895.1 of Lontra canadensis. Classification (NCBI taxonomy): domain Eukaryota; kingdom Metazoa; phylum Chordata; class Mammalia; order Carnivora; family Mustelidae; genus Lontra; species Lontra canadensis. The sequence continues at coordinate 1,183,442 of NW_022631015.1, forward strand.
ACACAGTTAAGTTTGTGGTTGATTGGAGAACTGGAGAAGAGGACATACTTTAGGCTTCCTCACCTTGAACTTATTATGAATGTCTACAGAAAACCCTCACAACACTCAGACATTGCTCATCAGAACCTCCAAGTGCACCCATGTAAGGGCAGACTCAAGGCTCAGAGATGGAAGTAGGAATTTCTTTTAAGACATGCCATGGTAGCCTTCACAGAAACAAAACACATGGTGCTGCTTTCTCAGGAGGCCCAGAGAAGCACCTCAAAGTTTCTCATCCTCTTCCATCTGAGACTAGGATGCAAAATAGACTTTTCTACATTGTTTCAATGACAACATCCAGACTCACACTGAAATCCATTCTCCAATGGTTCTCCATCTACCAAGATATTTGAAACACAGTTCAAACCTAGCTCTTCTAAAATCTAATTGGCCTAATTATTTAATTGAACCTGACAGCGCCCTTATTTCTGGAAGGACCTCCTGGTTATTGAAGTTATGTTGGAAACTGAAGAGAATGGTACTTCCACCTCACCAGCAATGGATTTTGAATCCTACTAGACAAAGAAGAATGTGCTATAATCACTTTGAGAGTCCTTTTCTGCTAACTCAGTGAGCCTCAGCCTGAGCTCCCAGCAGGGACAGATCCAGGATAGGAATCTCTTTAGCAGGAAGTGAAGCCCATCCGAACTGAAAAGGCTGACTTTTAGTTTAGTCTGAGGTATTGACATTTAGCCATTTAAATAAAGAAAAGCCTGATAACTTGTTACTAAAATAGCAAGTCAGAGAATAATTTTTATAGAAATCTAGTTCAAAAAATTTCTAAAAATCATATCAGATACTCTGTCAGGTAAAGAAATGAGGCACACAGTTCTGCCTCCAGGAAGCATGCTGTCTTATACCCAGGAAGCACTCAAGAAACTTTCTAAGGTGGGGTTCACCAAAGGCCAGATGAAATAATCTATCTGACCAAGGATTCTCCTTGAAGCAGGCTTGACTTGACTATTTTCATTGAAGTAGACTTTGTGGAATAACAGAGTAGAATCAAAAGGGAACTTGGATTTAGATATTTGGAGACAAATAAGTTCATCTCAGATCTAGACATGAACACTCTCTGGAAGGCCTGTTTCCTAGAAGGAGGATTAGAGATCTGGGTGAAACCCATCCCCTGGCATCTCAAAGTAGTCCTGTGGACTGACTCAGCTAGACCACTGCAGCCACCAACAGTTCTTTTCCTTTGCTCCAGAAGCCAGTCTCTGTCTCCTTCCCTCTCTCAACCTGTTTGTTCTTTGTTAATGTTCCCAGTCAATTGGTACATTACTCTTTTAGTTTGGTGTGATCCAATAATTTTTTTTTCTGGCTCACATGAAAAATCCTGTGTATTAGTCACAGAGCACCAGGAATGCCCTAAAGGAGTAGAGACCACAGATAAGATTATTACCAACTCTGACATGCAAGGCACAACACTCAAAACTAAATAAACTTGGGAAAATGTTCACAGAGCTGCCACATGTGTGATGTTACAGTCTCCAGGCCAGAGTAATTACACACTGAATTTTTCACTTTAGTTTAAGTTTAGAATTTAGAGAGGACTTAATTCACTATTTAAGAATGTCTATTTTCTGTGTTGACCTTGGACTTAGATTTGAGTGTGTGTGTGTGTGTGTGTGTGTGTGCATCTGTGTGTACTTGATTCTTCAAGGGCCTAGGAGATCTGCTTTGTTACTTTGCAATTAAAAATTCATCACCTGGGCTTAAGCATTAAAGGTGGGGGTGTAGAGTGGGGAGCAAAGAGGAGCTCTGTCTCTTTAAAGTGTAAATATCCCTGTCTGTTTAGTCAGACATTTCTTTCTTTCTCAAAATAAATGCACCTCATTGATGTTTGAGATTTTATTTCAACTGGATTTTCAACTGTCCAGCTTGCACATTTCATAGGCGAAGAAATCTGTTCCATAAAGGGGCACTGTCCAGTCTGTGATCAGTAGGTTTAAGAGAAAAATCATATTTTTTGACAGCTGTGATCACAGTATACTGCTCTGGGCAGTATAGACATTTTAACAATGTTTACTCTTCCAATCCATGAGCAGACTTCTCCAAAGAAGACATAGAAATGACTAACAGACACATGAAAAAATATTTATCACCACTAGCCATCAGGGAGATTCAAATCAAAACCACATTGAGATACCACCTTATACCAGTTAGAATGGCCAAAACAGGACAGAAACAACAGGACAGAAACAACAAAAGTTGGAGAGGATGTGGAGAAAGGGGAACCCTCTAACACTGTTGATGGGAATGCAAGTTGGTGCAGCTACTTTGGAAAACAGTGTGGAGATTCCTCAAAAAATTAAAAATAGAGATATCCTATGGCCCAGCAATTGCACTACTGGGTATTTACCCCAAAGATACAGATGTAGTGGAAAGAAGGGCAATATGTACCCCAGTGTTCATAGCAGCAATGTCCACAATCTCCAAACCATGAAAAGAGCCAAGAAGTCCTTCAACAGATGAATGGATAAAGAAGATGTGGTCCACATATTCAATGGAATATTACACAGTCATCACAAAAGATGAATACCAACTTTTGTATCAACATGGATGGGACTGCAGGAGATTATGCTGAATGAAATAAATCAAGCAGAGAAAGTCAATTATCAAATGGTTTCACTTACTTGTGGTGCATAAGGAAACATGGAGGACATCAGGAGGAGGAAAGGAAAAGTGAAAGGTGAGAAATAGGAGGAGGAGATGAACCATGAGAGACTGTGGACTCTGAGAAAAAAACTGAGGGTTTTGGAAGGGAGGGGGTGGGGAGATGGGTGAGCTTGGTGGTGGATATTAAGGAAGGCACGTATTGCATGGAGCACTGGGTGTGGTGCATAAATAATGAATCTTGGAACATGAAAAAAATAAAATTAAGATGTTTAAAAAAAACTCTCAACAGAGTAGGTTTAGAGGGAACATAACATAATAAAGGCCATATCTAAAAAACTCACAGCAACCATCATATTCGATGGTGAAAACCTGAAAGCTTTTGCTCCAAGATCAGGAACAAGACAAGGATATCCACTTTCACCATATTTTATCAACACAGTACTGGAAGTCCTAGCCACAATCATCAGACAATAGAAATTAATAAAGTCATTCATATTGGGAAGGAACAAGTAAAACATTCACTATTTGCAGATGACATGATATTATATATAGAAAATCCTAAGGAATCCACCAAAAAACACTACTAGAATTGATAAATGCATTCAGTAAACTTGCAACACACAAAATCAATATACAGAAGTCTATTGCATTTCTATATACTAATAGTGAAGTAGCAGAAAGGGAAATCATAAAAACAATCCCATGTATAATTTCATCAAAAAGAATACAGTATCTAGGAATAAATTTAACCAATGAAGTGGAAGATCTATACTCTAAAAACTATGAATTATTGATGAAAGAAATTGAAGATGGCACAAACAAATAGAAGGAAATTCCTTGCTCATTGATTGCCAAAACCAGTAGTGTTAAAATGTCCATACTACCCAAGCAATCTACAGATTTAATGCAATCACTATCAAAATACCAATAATGTATTTCACAGAACTAAATTTCTATAAAATTTCTATAATGCTAAATTTCTATAAAACCACAAAAGATCCAGAATAGCCAAAGCAATCTTGAAAAAGAAGAACAAAGATGGGAGTATCACAATCCCAGATTTCAAAATACACTACAAAGCTGTAGTCATCAAACCAATGTGGTACTGGCACAAAAACACACACACAGATCAGTGGAACAAAATAGAGATTCCAGAAATAAACCCACTCTTCTCTGGTAGTTAATCTATGGCAAAGGAGGCAAGAATATATAATTGGGAAATGACTGTCTCTTTAACAAATGGCATTGAGAAAACCAAACAGTTACATGCAAAAGAGTGAAACTGGACCACTTTCTTGTGCCATACACAAAAATAAATTCAAAATGGACTAAGAATCTAACTGTGAGACCTAAAACCATAAAATTCCTAGAAGAAAACATAGGCAGTAATTGGCTGCAGAGACATTTTTCTAGATATGTCTCCTGAAACAAGGTAAAACAAAAACAAAATTAAACTATTGGGACTACACCAAAGTAAAAGTCTTTTGCACAGAAAGGAAAACTATAAACAAAACAAAACAAAAGGAAACAAAAAGGAAATCTACTGAATGGGAGAAGGTATTTGAAAATGATATATTTATTAAGGGGTTAATATCCAAAATATATAAAGAACTTATGCAAAGCAACATCAAAATAATAATAATAATAATTCAATTAAAAGTGGGCAGAAAACCTGAATAGACATTTTTCTGAAGAATACATACAAATGTCTAATGGACACACAAAAAGATGTTCAACATTACCAATCATCAGAGAAACGCAAATCAAAACCATGATAGCACCTCACAACAAACGCAAATCAAAACCATGATAGCCCTCACAACTGTCAGAATAGCTAAAATCAAGAACACAAAAAATAACAAGTGATGGCAAGGACGTAGAGAAAAAGAAACTCTTGTGTACTGTTGTTGGGAATTCAAATTGGTACAGCCACTGTGAAAATCAGGATGGAGGCTCCTCAAAAATTAAAAATAGAATTACCATATGATAGCAATTCCACTAGTGAGCATTTACCCAAAGAAAATCAAAACACTAATTTAAAAAGATATATGCACCTCTATGTTTATTGCAGCATTGTTTACAATAGTCAAGATATGGAAGTAACCTGTGTTTATCTATAGATAAATGAGTAAAGATGTAGTGTGTATGTATATATGTATTTAGATGGTATTTAATACAACATAATATAATGTAGTAAAATAATGAATAAATATTTTGTATCTATGTATATTATGGTATATATATATTTAGATGTGATAAATATATATATATTTAATATATATAAAATATATATTATATTTATATAATATATAATTAATATATTATATTTATATTTTTATATATATGTATTTAAATACATGTGAGATATATATATATGTATAGGAATATTACTCAACTATAAAAAAGAATGAAATCTTGCCATTTGCAAGAATATGGATGATACTAGAGGGTATAATGCTGACTGAAATAAGTCACTCAGAGAAAGACCAATACCATATGATTTCACTTATATGTGAAATTTAAGAAACTAAAATAAAAATAAACAGAAAGGGACAAACAAAAAACTACTCTTAAGTACAGAGAATGAACCGGTGGTTGCCGGGTGGGGGTAAGTAGGTGGGGGATGAGTGAAAAAGGTGAAGGGGGTTAAGAGGACACTTATCTTGATGAACACTGAGAAACATATAGAATTGTTGAATTACTATATTGTACATCTGAAACTAATATAACATTGTATAACATTAATTATATTTGAAAAAAATGAAGAGGTAATATGTGGTATGGTAGAACACATCTGCAAATCATATATCTGATAAAGGGTTAATATTTAAAATATGTACTGAACACAGTATTGAACCCAGTTCAATACAAAACAAGCAATCTAAAAAAAATAAGGCAGAGGATCTGAATAGACATTTTTACAAAAAGACATACAAACTGACAAAATGTATATAATAAGGGGCCCAACCTCACTAATCATCAGGGAGATGCAAATTAAAATCACAATGAGATAATTAGTTAGTTAGAATGGCTTAGAACCAGTTAGAATGGCTGGTTAGAACCAGTTAGAATGGCTAAAAAGAAAAGAAACAACTGGTGTTGGTGAGGATTGTTGATGTAGAAAAGGGAATCCTTGTGCACTGTTGGTGATAATGAAAATTAGTGCAGCCAGCATGAAAAAACAATATGAAAATTCTGCAAAAAATTAAAAATAGAACTACCTTATGATCCAGCACTCCCACTTCTATGTAGTTGTCCAAAGGAAATGAATTTGCTGTCTCTCAAAAAGATACCTGCACTTCATGTTCACTGCAGCATGATTTACAATAGCCAGGACACCTGAACTCATTGACAAACGAATGGATAAAGAAAATGATTGTGAATAGATATATAAATATAAATAATTTAGCCACAAAAAGAAGGAAACCCTGTCATTTGCAACAATACAAATCGATCTTGAGGGCATTGTGCTAAGTAAAATAAATTAGAGAAGAGAAAGGCAAATGTATGATATCGTTTAAATTTGGAATATTTAAAAAAAATGAACTCATAGATACAGAGAACAAATTAGTGGTTGCCAGAGTCAGAGGGAGAAAGTTGAGTGAAATGGCTGAACATGTCAAAAGTTACAAAACTCTTATTATAAGATAAGTAGTGTTGGAAATATAATGAACCATTTGGTGACTATATACTTAGTAATTCTGTATTGTATATTTAAAAGTTGCTAAGAGAGTATATCGTAAAGGTTCTCATCACAAGAAAATAAGAGTTGACTATGGAGATAATGGATGTTAGCTAAACTTAATTTGGTAATCATTTTGTGATATACTTGTGTATCAAATCATTGTTACACACCTGAGACGAATACAATTTTGTATGTCAATTTATATGTTGAGTCACCTCAATTTTTAAAAAAAAAATTATGTGCTCCTGAAGAGAGAAAATGGTCTCCTAGATACTAACATCCATTGTGGAAGGAGTACTTTTTTTTTTTTTTCCTGGAAAAGCAGATTCTTCTGAGGTACATGCAACCCTATTCTTGACCCTTCATCTATTACTCCAACAATCTTGAGAAATTAGCTGAAGGAGATTTCACTTTTAATTCCCCTCCACAAATACCATTACAAGCATTAATAATAAACAACCTGACTCCCATCTGAGCCCCACACTGGCAAGAGCACAGAGAGTCTTTTCCTTTTACACTTTCTGCTGCTGTCTTGACCACATATGACATACAGGAAAAAATTTCAATTGAGGCCTCCAGAGTGCTATTTTAATTCTTTACATACTTCTTGCTTTGGGCATTTAGCAAGGGTTTTCTGAGCTGAGCAGCCAACAGCATTGTTTGCTCACCCTGCAGTATCATCAAACTCTTGCCAAATCCATCCAAAAGCTCTTGGGGGTAGGGAGAAGTACTTGTCAAAATATAGAAACAACTACCTGCAGGCACTACCAAAAGAAGGCAGAGATGTAGGGGAGTCCACACTTGGAGGGAAAGAACCATTCTGGGTAGTGTTTGAAGTTTCTGTCCAGTCAGGTAAACTATCCGCTAAAATTAAAATTCAATATCTTCAGAAAACATAACATAATTGAGAAATCCTACAACAAATCAATTACAATATCCACACTAGGATCCAAACTTAGTTGAAGAAACTCAAGAGTTTCAGTGGAGACTGACCCAAGATCACCCAGATGTTGTAATTAGCAGAAAAGAATTTTAAAGCTCTGTTCTAGAACAGAGTAACAAATGAACAACTAGGAAAACTCATCAGAGAAACAGACATTCATTAAGAATCAAATGGAAATCCTAGATCTAAAAGAAGTTGAAAATCGTTTTAGAAAAATTTACTAGATAGGTATTACAAGAGAGTGGAGATAACAAAGATTCAGTGAACTTAAACACTGAGCTCTAGAAATAAACCATTCTGAAGAAATAAGAGCACAAAGATAGAAAAAATTAACAAGCCTCAATGACAAAATTAGAGAATCTAAAATATATGCAATTAATGTAATTACAGTCATAGAAGGAAAGGAGGGAGAGGGAATGTCACCATGTTTGAAAAAATAATGGCAAAAAATTTCCCAAACTGGGTGAAAGACATAAATTTATATATTCAAGAAACTCAAAAGAGTCCAAAGATTTTAGAGTGATAATATATAGAATATCTGTATTCAAGTACTTCTCAATTACTTCTTTCTGTATCCTAAGAATGGACATTCTATGACTATCCAGATGTTTTATTGCTTCTAATTACACTTAAGGTTATCATGGAAGCCATCTTTCTCTCATATCCTCATCCTTATTGTTCTCATAGAATATAATCAGAACACTTTTTTTTGTCTAGGGCTTAGTTGTTTCTAAATTATTTTAATTTAGCATGTAAGATTTTTTAACTCTAAACCAACATTTGAATTTGGAATATTCTGGAACTTAAAGACAGGACATGCAACATTATTACAATATTATTGATTATATTCCCTGTGTGATACTTTTCATCCCCATGATTTACTTATTTTAGATCTTAATTCCCTTCACCTATTTTAGCCATCCCCACACTCTCTACCCTCTGGAAACCACTGGTTTGTCTCTGTATTTGTGGAGTGTTTCTGGTTTTCGTTTTTTTGCAATAATGTTAATGGTGACAAATGGTAACTACACTTATTGTGGTAACCATCAGTAAAATGGACAGAGCTGGTAATTCACTATGTTGTTCACTTTAAATTAATGTAATATTGCATGTCAACTATACTTCATTTTTTAAAAAAAGCATATTCAAAAATCCTTTCAATTGTAGTTACTATTTAATAAGCACAGAGTTTTTGTTTGAGGTGATGAAAAAGTTTGGAAATAGCAGTGGTTGTGCAAAATTGTGAATGTAACAAATGCAACTGAATTGTACATTAAAATGATTAAAATGGCAAATTTTATATATTTTACCATTATTTTAAAAAATCAATAATGTAACATGCCAAAAACTATTGAGTTGTATATCCTATATCCTAAATGGGTGAATTGTTGAATTCAATTGTTGTGAATTATATCTCAATAAAGCTGCTACATTTTTTAACAGCAACCAAAAAAGGAATGAATTTATAAATAAGGAAAACGTAAATTTCAGTTTATCCCACATGATAATAAATAGAATGGGCCCAGAAACTCCAGTGACTTTTTCTTTCTAAAAAGGATATCTGAACTTTGCAACAGCTAACACTGGACTGTTTAATTTTTTGTGGCTTATTTCTCCATGCTCCTAACCTAACAAGAGGGAATGATCTCCATTGTCTCAGCATTACCCTTCCTCTTTGCTGGGAGTGCATCTAGATCAGCATTCAATGACCAGGTCATCTAGATATTGTAAAATTACAAAATCATATTATGTTCTTTGGACATCAGTATTTGGAAGAGGCATGTCTAGCTACTGAACGAAAAAAAACCAGTATATAGCTCTCCAGATATTTCTCCAGAACAAAGAGCCTTGTTGAAGGGCTTTCTTCTCAGTTGTTTGATCTTTTCCAGTAGACCAGAAATTAGCCTTTCAACTTGGGCCAAAAGGACACATTTGTTTGGCCAACAACACAAACAAGTGGAGTGTGGCTCAGTCTCTTGAGAATCAATCTACACTGACAAGTGAAATTCTTGCTGCCAACATTGATTCCACTTTTGTAGGCTCTATACAGAGAATATGAAAAACAGTCTTTCTCCCTCCTGCTAAGTATCTCCTTTATTATCGTCATGGGTATTTGGAGGAATTTTAAAAACGTGCTATGTTTTGCAAAAAGGTGCAAGTTGCCAAGTGCTCTGCACGAGATGGAGCGTTAGTCACCCAGCACTGTCAGTTTTTCTTTCTGACTTTGGCAGAAAGGTCGATTTCAGCAGGGAAGAATCAGCAAGTCAGCTGAGACATGTGATCTTTCCTCAGCGTCACTGCTAGTGCCAACTCGTAGTAAATTAGGCGCCTAACTTATTAATAGTGATGAATCCATTAAAGTTGACAGGCGCCTGGCTGCACTGCCTAGAATTAACTCTGAGTGGTCAGAAGTGCTGATGGTGACCAAACACGAAGACAGATAATGGGTGGAGCTGCCACTTCTTCCTGGGCTCTTACAAAATGGAGAGTTTAGGAACCAGAGAGACAAAGATGCACACAATGTTTGAGATAAACGATCTGGGCTAAAATTAGAAATATTTATGGTTTGGCACAAAACCTTAAATTGCTGTAATAACAGGACATTAAAAAACCCAAAAACTCTCCACAGCTTGGCATAATTGAACTCTCCCTCCTTGTTTGAAACACTTTCCCTTAATGCCACATAGCATTTAATAAGAAATTCCAGAATCCCACCCCTGGGTGGGTCTGCCTATTGGCAGTGTGCCAACCTGCTTTGAAATCTAGTTTATTGAAATTACCATATAACAACTTGAAGGGTTTTGAAAAGTGATTAATGTGTTTCAACCCACAGGCATACATTTAAAAAAAATACGAAGTCTGCCACTTTAACAGGGCCCAAATGTGCCTTGGGATGGGGCATGAACTGGGTCTGCACAGACATTTTCAAGTAGGTATTTGAACAGAGGCTCCATATGCACTTCTGTTTGATAAACACATAGCGACTCAGAACCTGGCTGAGCTAGGCACTAAGTTCTGTAATATAATGTGGTTATTTTGTGATTATCTTGAATAATTTGACTTGCTTTATATACAGTAAATGGAATTTTTAAAAATAGCCTACTACTTTACAAAATTGAGTTGCAAAAAATCACTCAGAATGACGTTCCCAATTGCAGCATCAAAAAATTCTTAAGATCTATTTTAAATCCTAGTATCAATCATTCTTGGTATATTCAGAAATTTGAGATTATAGAATTTGTAAAATAGGAGAATAATTCATTGTAAATGATCCAAAATGGGAAACTTAGTAAGTTTTACACTGTAGGACTATGTGGAAACTTTAGTTCTAATAGTCTGGTGTGGTTTTTTTGTTTGTTTATTTTTGTTTTGTTTTTTGTTTTTAGCTCAGTACTATTTGATATTGGAAATAACCAGAAAAGCAGGAAGTGAAGGGTAAGGTGACTTCTTTCAGATCTATGATCATGGACTCAATACATTCCCAGACTTGAAAAAATATTCTTGTTATTTGAAGGAGCCAGAAAAGACTCAAGTTAGAAAGGGGCTATTCGGAATCAGGAAAGATGTTTTTCAAAGCACTAAACAATTAAGCACTTGCACTTCCATTGTACTATAAAATCCAACATGCCACAAAAGCTGAATTTTTAGCACCATTGATGGCCTGAAAACAAAAATTTGATCCAATTACTTTGCTGCCTAATATTACATCTTACCTTGTCACTAAACTATTTCCACTGCCAGATGGTCTCCTAATGTGCTGAATTTCCCCCACACATTATTATGTGTTGAATGTGAACCTTCCATCCCTGGCACTTTGTTCATAAGGACAAGGACTATATCTATTTTGTTCACCACCATATTCCACCTTGCACCATACATATTTGTTGAGAGAACAAATGACATCTCTTAAAGGCAGAATGCCAACAGAGTGTTTTTTCCTTAACCCAATTGCTTTTGCCTATTTCCTTACATTAGTGAACAATTATAGCTGGTGCTTCAATTTGGACTAGGTAAATCATGAAGATTATGATTGGGCCTTATTTCCATTTTCTAATTCAGTTTCTTTGAAAAATATATTTACTTATTTGACAGAGAAGGAGAGAGAAAGGGCATGAGCAGGGGGAGGGACAGAAGGAGAGGAAGAGAGAATTTCCAGCAGATTCCTTGATGAGCAGGGAGCCCTTACACAGGGTTTAATCTCATGATGCTGAGATCATGACCTGAGCTAAAATCAAGAGTTGGACACTTAACTGACTGAACCATCAGGCACCTCTCTAATTCAATTTCTTATTTTCCTACCTTAACTCCAGCCTACTCTAAATTATATGGCTTCTAATTAGAACAAAATCTTCATAGGACTGATAAGGATCAAATTGACTGTTGTATAATACAGACAACTTAAACACTAAAATTTGAAAATAAAACCAGTGATGTGATCCCTGAATGTAAATTGTGCTAAGCCTAAAGTTTCTGATAATTTAAAATAAGTTACTTTTCCTCCTTCAAAATTTCATATCAGACTATTGACATATTGTGTAATATGACTATTATCTGACTATTGACATATTGTATAAATGAGCCAAAGATGGCCTCTGTGTATAGATCCCTGGATTATTTCTTTTCTCAAAAGCCTGCTGGCACCCATCTCAAATTTGTACTTGTCCAATTATTTTAAAAATAGCCAAAACAAGCAGAATTTGGGCCATTTCAAGTCTGTCTGTTTTGCATTCCCTAAAGCTTTACCTGACTGTCATTACCCATTGATAAGATAAGGCCTTATAATTATAAAACTCAAACCACTGAGGTACCCTGAGGAGTACTCTGATCCAGGAACTCCCTGTCATGCTCTGAATGACATCATGAAGACATATAAACTCCTCTCTGATCACCACAAGTTTATCTACTTTCTTTCTCTTCTAGATGGTGACCTCCTCACTTTGAGCCTCTGACTGGTCTTCTGCTTTGAGGGCCTTCCCATCACATGAAGCCCTGTCCAAGCATCACCCAGTAAAGGTTTTTTGTGTGTTACTGTCCCTCATGGCCATATATTTCTCCTTGATTAATTCAAATCCCCTGAAGCTCTGTCTATACAAAATATAATTAGAAAGAGTTTGACCCCGAAAATACATTGGTAGAACTTTATATCCAGAATTTACATCTTCGCTATTAGCACACTCTTAATCATGAAAAGAACATGTTTCACCATAATTCCAAAACTAGAGCTCTTAAGGTAGAATAACCCATGAATATACTTTCAAAGGTCTACAACTATCATCCTCCCTCCAAAAATTATATACAAGTGCTATGTGTATATACTCCTTTTAAAGGAGACAGGCACTGATTTTGTTTCATTCTTCAAGGAATAAAAATCCCTAAAAATTAAGAACCACTACTTTGCAATCTCCAATAGGCTACAAATCTTCCCTTTGTTTCACATGAGTACAGTTGACCCTTGAACAACGTGGATGTTAGGGGTGCCAACCCCTGCATATCTGAAAATTCACATGTAACTTTTGGCTCAAGAAAATTTAGCTATTAAATCTTTGACTATTGTTGACTAGAAGCCTTACTGATAATACAAACTTTTGATTAAAATACAAATACTTTGTATTTTCTATGCAATATATACTGTAATCTTACAATAAAGTAAGCTAGAGAAAAGAAAATGTTAATAAGGAAATCATAAGGAGGGACACCAGGGTGGCTCAGTCAATGAAGTGTCTGCCTTTGGCTCAGGTTATGATCCTAGGATCCTGGGATCAAGTCCTGCATCAAGCTTCTTGCTCAGGAGGGCCTGCTGCTCCCTCTGCCTGCTGCTCCCCCTGCTTGTGCTCCTGCTCTCTCTCTCCCCTGCCTCTCTCTCTGAAAAATAAACAAATAAAATATTTTTTAAAAAAAGAAAATCATAAGGAAGAAAACAATATATTTATAGTACTGTACTACATTTATCAAAAAAAAATCTGCATACAAGTGGGCCTGTGTACTGCAAACACATGTGGTTCAAGGATCAACTGTACATTATGTCTTACTTTGAGCTGGACTTGCTCAGTTGGAGGGATCACAGAGTGGGAGAGAAAGACCAATTTTATCCACCAGAGTCCTAACCACTCCCTTTGCAGGTATGGGATGACAGGAGAGTCTTACAAGCAGAAGGTGGCACTCAAAGATATAGCTACAATAAATATATGGCACAGTCATTACATTGATTATGGAGAGTTTTAATCAAGAAATAATGCTGTATTTTGTCAAATGCTTTTTCTGCATCAATTAAGAGTATCATATGGTTCTTGTCTTTTCTTTTATTAATGTGATATATCACATTGATTGATTCGCAAATGTTGAACCACTTGCCCAGGAATAAATCCTGTGTGGTGGTGGTGAAAATCCTTTTAATGTACTGTTGGATCCTATTGGTGAGTATCTTTGTATTTTGGCATTCATGTTCATCACAGATATCGGTCTATAATTCTCCTTTTTGATGGGGCCTTTGGTTTGGGGATCAAGGTAATGCTAGTCTCATATCATAACAGCCATCTACAAAAAGCTTACAGCAAATATCATTCTTAATGGGGAAAAACAGAGCTTTTCCCTTAAGGTCAGGAACATGACAGGGATGCCCACTCTCATCACTTTTGTTCAACATAGTACAAGAAGTCCTAGACTCAGCCATCAGATAACAAAAAGAAAGAAAAGGCATTCAAATTAGCAAAGAAGTCAAACTCTCTCTCTTTGAAGATGACATGATACTTTATGTAGAAAACCCAAAAGACTCCACCCAAAAATTGTTAGAACTCATACAGGAATTCAGAAACATGGTGATGTGAAATCAATACACAGAGATCAGTTGCATTTCTATACACTAACAATGAGACAGAAAAAAAAAGAAATTAAGGAATCAATTCCATTTACAATTCCATCAAAAACCATAATATACCTAGGAATAAACCTAACCAAAGAGGTAAATGAGCTGTAGTCTAAAAACTACAGAACACTTAAAAGATATTGAGGAAGACACAAAGAACTGGAAAAAGATTCCACACTCATGGATTGGAAGAGTAAATATTGTTAAAATGTCTATATCACCCAGAGCAATCTTCATATTCAATGCAATCTCTATCAAAATACCACTGGCATTTTTCACAGAGGTGGAACAAATAATCCTAAAATTTATATGGAACCAGAAAAGACCATGAATAGTCAGAGAAATGTTGAAAAAGAAAACCAAAGCTGATGGCATCACAATTCTGGACTTCAAGCTATAATTATTAAGTATGGTATTGGTACAAAAAGAGACACATAGATCAATGGAACAGAATAGAGAACCCAAAAATGGACCCTCAACTCTTTGGTCAACTAATCCTTGACAGAGCAAGAAGGAATGCCCAATGGAGAAAAGACAGTCTCTTTAATAAATGATGCTGGGAAAATTGGACGGCCATGTGCAGAAGAATGAAGCTGGACGATCTTCTTATGCTACAAAGATAAACTGAGAAAGGATGAAAGACCTAAATGTGAGACAAAGAATCTATAAAAATCCTAGAGAAGAACACAGCAGCAACTTCTTTGACCTCAGCCGCGGCAACTTCTTGCTAGACATGTCTTCAAAAGCAAGGGAAACAAAAGTAAAAATGAATTATTGGGACTGCATCAGGATAGAAAACTTTTGCACAACAAAGGAAACACTCAAAAAAATTAAAAGGTCACCTATGGAATGGGAGAAGATATTAGCAAATGACATGTCAGATAAAGGGCTAATATCCGAAATCTATAAAGAACTTATCAAACTCAGCACCCGAAACAAATAATCCAGTCAAGAAAAGGACAGAAGACATGAACAGATATTTCTCCAGAGAAGACATACAAATGGCCAACAGACACATGAAAAAGTGCTCCACATCACTTGGCCACAGGGAAATACAAATCAAAACCACAATGAGATACCACCTTACATCATTCAGAATGGCTAAAATTAACAAGACAGGAATCAATAAATGTTGGCAAGGATGCAGAAAAAGGGGAACCCTCCTACACTGTCGGTGGGAATGCAAACTGGTAAAACCACTCTGGGAAACGGTATGGAGTTTCTTCAAGACATTATATATAGAGTTACACTATGACTCAGCAATTGCACTTCGAAGTATTTATCACAAAGATACAAATGTAATGAAAAGAAGGGGCACCTCCACCCCAATGTTCATAGCAGCAATGCCCACAATAGCCAAACTGTGGAAAGAGCCAAGATGCCCACTAACAGATGAATGATAAAGAAGATGTGTTATATATGTTTATACAATTAAATATTATTCAGGCATCAGAATGGATGAATACTTACTATTTGCATCAACATGGATGGAATTGGAGAGGATTATGCTAAGTGAAATAAATTAATCAGAAAAAGATAATTTAATTATCAGATCATTTCACTCATATGTGGAATATAAGAAATAGCACAGAGGGAAAGGGAGAGAAAACTGAATGGAAATAATCAGACAGGGAGACAAACCATGAGAGATTATTAACTGTAGTAAACAAGCTGAGGGTTGCTGGAGGGGTGGTGGTGGGGGATGGGGTAACTAGGTGATGGGAATTAAGGAGGGCACCTGTTGTGATGAGCACTGGGTGTTTTACACAACTGATAAATTATTGAACACTACATCTGAAATTGCTATATGTATATAGTACATATATTACTATATATGTAATATAGTGGTACATGTATTACTATTGTGTATTATATGCTGGCTAATTGAACTTAAACAAAAATAAGTACATATATGGCACAGTCAATTATGCAGGTTTGAGAAAAAGCAGTAAAGTGTCTCAATAGGTAAGGTGGTAATAGGAACCATCAGCATAACTGAACAGGGTTCAGACCAAGATTGGTTGAGGGAATCAGAAGCTCTTGTCAATCAAGGGATTCCCACAAATGGGGAATGGCTGCAGAGGCAAGAACCAGAGTGGACTAGAAAAATATAGCTTTGTCATAGAAGTCCACCAGGAAATAAGGAAGGGTAGATGGATGATCAAAAGAAAGAAAAAGAAGCAGACAGAAACAGAGAGACAGAAATAAAGGAAGACAGACAACTATAATTTCAAGATACTAGAACTAAAATGCCTGAGAGATCAGAAACAAAGAAGATGAACCTTATAATTGCCTCAGCTTACTGCCTTGAGAAACCCAGATAGAGCCTAAAAAATTCCTTGAGATGAGAAAACGGATGTTAATGTTCTGGGAGAACAAAGCAACTACAGTTTTTACAGCAGAATATTGAAGACAAGAGAGTTACAGAGACAGAACTCTCGTGATCTTCAGAGGGCTCTTTTTGAGTTCCCAGCAGAATCAGAATAAGCACATGCTGTGTAAAGAAATTAAATGAACCATCCTTGTAGCCCAGGAATGAATCCCACCTGGTCATGGTGGATAATCTTTTTAATGTGCTGTTGGATCCTGTTTGCTAGGATCTTGTTGAGAATCTTCGCATCCATATTCATCAGTGATATTGGTCTGAAATTCTCCTTTTTGGTAGGGTCTTTGCCTGGTTTGGGGATCAGGGTAATGCTGGCTTCATAGAAAGAGTCTGGAAGTTTTCCTTCTGCTCCAATTTTTTGAAACCGCTTCAGGAGAATAGGTGTTATTTCTTCTTTGAAAGTTTGGTAGAATTCCCCAGGGAATCCGTCAGGTCCTGGGCTCTTGTTTTTTGGAGGTTTTTGATCACTGCTTCAATCTCGTTATTAGATATCAGTCTATTTAGGTTGTCAATTTCTTCCTGGTTCAATTTTGGGAGTTTACAGTTTTCCAGGAATGCATCCATTTCATCTAGGTTGCTTAGCTTATTGGAATATAACTGTTGATAATAACTTCTGATGATTGTTTCTACTTCCTTGGTGTTAGTTGTGATTTCTCCCTTTTCATTCATAATTTTATTAATTTGGGCTTTCTCTCTTTTCTTTTGGATTAGTGTGGCCAATGGTTTATCGATCTTATTGATTCTTTCAAAAAACCAGCTTCTAGTTTCATTGATATGTTCTACTGTATCTCTGGTTTCTACTTCATTGATCTCAGCTCTAATCTTGATTATTTCCCTTCTTATGTGTGGAGTTGGTTTGATTTGTTGTTGATTCTCCAGTTCTTTAAGGTGTAGAGACAGCTGCTGTGTTCTGGATTTTTCAATTTTTTTGAGGGAGGCTTGGATGGCTATGTATTTCCCCCTTAGGACCAACTTTGCTGTATCCCATAGGTTTCGGACTGAAGTGTCTTCATTCTCATTGGTTTCCATGAATTGTTTAAGTTCTTCTTTGATCTCCTGGTTGATCCAAGCATTCTTAAGCAAGGTGGTCTTTAGCTTCCAGGTGTTTGAGTTCCTTCTGAACTTCTCCTTGTGATTGAGCTCCAGTTTCAAAGCATTGTGATCTGAGAATATGCAGGGAATAATCTCAGTCTTTTGGTATCAGTTGAGTCCTGATTTATGACCCAGTATGTGGTCTATTCTGGAGAAGGTTTCCTGTGCACTTGAGAAGAATGAGTATTCTGTTGTTTTAGGGTGGAATGTTCTGTATATATCTATGAGGTCCATCTGATCCAATGTGTCATTCAATGCTCTTGTTTCTTTATTGATTTTCTGCTTCGATGATCTATTTCTGAGAGAGGCATGTTAAGATCTCCTACTATTAATGTATTCATATCAATATGACTCTTTATCTTGATTAACAGTTTTCTTATGTAATTGGCTGCTCCCATATTGGGGGCATAGATAGACACTTCTCCAATGAAGACATACAAATGGCTATCAGACACATGAAAAAATGTTCATCATCACTAGCCATCAGGGAGATTCAAATTAAAACCACATTGAGATATCACCTTACACCAGTTAGAATGGCCAAAATTAGCAAGACAGGAAACAACATGTGTTGGAGGGGATGTGGAGAAAGGGGAACCCTCTTACATTGTTGTGGGAATGCAAGTTGGTGCAGTTTCTTTGGAGAACAGTGTGGAGATTCCTCAAGAAATTAAAAATAGAACTTCCCTATGATCCTGCAATTGCACTACTGGGTATTTACCCCAAAGATACAGATGTAGTGAAAAGAAGGGCCATCTGTACCCCAATGTTTATAGCAGCAATGGCCATGGTCACCAAACTGTGGAAAGAACCAAGATGCCCTTCAACAGATGAATGGATAAGGAAGATGTGGTCCATATACACTATGGAGTATTATGCCTCCATCAGAAAGGATGGATACCCAACTTTTGTAGCAACATGGATGGGACTGGAAGAGATTATGCTGAGTGAAATAAGTCAAGCAGAGAGAGTCAATTATCATATGGTTTCACTTATTTGTGGAGCATAACAAATAGCATGGAGGACATGGGGAGTTAGTAGAAGGCATTTGGGGGAAATTGGAAGGGGAGGTGAACAATGAGAGACTATGGACTCTGAAAAACAATCTGAAGGGTTTGAAGAGGTGGGGGGGTGGGAGGTTGGGGGAACCAGGTGGTGGGTATTAGAGAGGGCATGGATTGCATGGAGCACTGGGTGTGGTACAAAAACAATGAATACTGTTATGCTGAAAATAAATTTTAAAAAATGATAAAAAAAAAAAAAAAAAAGAAATTAAATGAGCCTGAGGAAGAAGTTCCTAAAAGGATTAAGTATGGTCCGTGGTGTTCATGCAGGGCTGATCATAGTTCCTGCTCCTTCCAGCCAAGTTGGAAAAGCCCATAATTCAAATGTATTCATAAAAATACTGAAAAACATCCTGCCTCAGTAATAAGAATTAATTAACCCTAGATGAACTCTAGACTGCTTCAGACTTACAGAACAAATCATGAAAACAGTACCTAAAAGAACCAGACTGTTACCAAGTAATTTAATTGCAACCCAGAACAAAGATAAAAAATACTCATAGGAATGCAGAAATATCTAGTACCCAACAAAGTAAAATTTCACACAAAGATTACCAAGCATATAAAACAGCAGGGAAACATGATCTATAATGAATAATCAATTAATTGAAACCAACCCAGAATTGACATATAATATTAGAATTAGAGGAGTAGGACATTTAACAGTTGCTAAAATCATATGCCCTATACAATTCCATATACAGTTCAAAAGTTCAGCAGACATATGAAAGGAATAAATTGGACTCAAATCAAACTTATAGACATGAAAACTTAAATATATGAGATTATAAAATTCACTGTATGGAATGAATATTACATTATATATAGCAGAATAAAAAATTAGTGTACTTGAAGACATAGCAATATAAGTTGTCCAAAATGATACACAGACATGAAATACAAAAAAAAAAATTATAGAGCATCTCTGGGCTTTAAGACCACTTTAAATAGCCTAATACATGTGTATTAGAAGTCTTCAGATTAAAAAATAATTTGAGAAATAACAGTCAAAACGTTTCCAAATTTGATGAAAGCTATAAATCCACAGATCTAGCTCGGTGTACCCCATGCACAAGAAACATAAAGAAAACTATACCTAGGCATATTGTGATCAAATTGCTCAAACCAATGCTAAGGAGAAAAATTGTGAAAAGTGACTGGAGGGAAAGACATATTATACACAGAAGAACAAAGACAAAAACAGAATTCTCAATGGAAGAAATGCAAGTAAGAAGATAGTAGAGGAACATCTTCAAAATACCGGAAAAAAACAACTGTTAATATAGAATTCTATACCCAACAAAAAACAAAATCTTCTAAAAGTGAGGTCAAATAAAGATGTTTCCAGATGTATAAAAGCTGGAATAACTCATCACCAGAACATCTGCACTTTAAGAAAGATTAAAGTCCTCACACAGAAGGAAAACAATACCAGATCGAAATACAGGTCTACACAATGGAATTAAAAATATTGAAAATTATAACTACATGAGAAAATATATAAGATTGATTTTTTTATTATTTAAATATTGTAAAAGATAATTGGTTGCCAAGGAATGAAAGGAGATAAGGATAAATAAGCACTGAGCAATTTTAGGGCAGTGAAAACACTCTGTATGATACTATAATGGTGGATACAAATCATATATTTGTCAAAAACCATAAAATATACAAGTCTAAAAGTAAACCCTAATGTAATCTATGGCCTTCGGGTGATACGGATTAGTCACTGTAAGTTCATCAGTTACAACAAATGTACCACCCTAGGAGATTTTGATACTGAGGGAGCTGTGTATGTGTGGGGGCAGGGAGCACATGGGAAATCTTTATACATTTTGTTTGATTTGCTTGATTTTTAGCAATGAAGTAATAGCTTCTCTAAAAAATATAATTGGCTGCTTAAACAAAATCAATGTCAATGTATTCTGTATTTATAATATATGTATAAGTTAAATGCATGACAACAATATAATAAAGACCAGGGAGAGAGGAACTAGAAATAAACTATTAGGTACTTAAACTATACATGAAGTAATACAACAGCACTAGAAGGTAAAATTTGATAAGTTAACATGCATACTATCAATTCTAAAGTGCCCACTAAAATTACAAAACAAAGAGAGTCATAAGATGGAAATAAAATTGTCATAAATAGTAATAAAAAAGACATAAAAAGAAGGAAAAGTCAATAAGAATTGGTGGAAGAACAATAGCAAGATGATAGACTTAAACCTAACCAAATTAATCACATTAAAAGTAAATAATCTAAACACTCCAACAGAGGTTGTCACATTATAAGAACAAGACCAAATGATTACACTGTCTATAGAGAAAAACACCTTAAATATAAAGACAAAAATGGATTAAAAGTAAAAAAAAAAAAATAGAAAAACGTGTACCATGCTAAGACTAGTAAGAAAAAATCTGCAGTGACTCCTTTAATTTCAGTTAAAAGTAAATTTCAAAGCAAAGGGTATTTCCAGGTAAAATTATGGTCATTTTGCAACTATAAAGGAATCAGTCTGTCAGGAGTTCATAGCAGTCTTCAAGGTGTATCCCTTAATAGCAGAGTTTCAAAATACATGGAGGAAAAAAATGGAAACTATAATGAAAAATTGATACAGTTATAGTTGGAGATTCCAGAAAACTCTTCTCCATAATTGGTAAGACAAATAGACAGAAAAGCAATAAAAATATGGAAGACATGAGCAACATCAATCAATCTGACCTGACTGACATTGACAGTACATTGACAGTACTTTCTACCAAACAACACCAGAAAAACACCAAAAAACACATTATTTTCAAGTACCCACAGAGAATTGTCATATTCTGTGCCACAAAACAAATTTTAATAAATTTTAAAGTATTCAGGTTGTACAGATTTATGTTCTGTGATCTGAAATGGAATTAAATTAGAAGCCATCAAACAGAAATAAATCTGGAAATCCCCAAATATGTAGAAACTAAATAGCACGCTTCTAAATAGCATAACATATATAAAATAAAATCTACATTCTTTACCAGGGCCTATGGGACCCCCCTGTTGCAGCCTTGTCTTTTTGCAGCTTTGTTCTTTGATATTCTCCCTCGGTTTACCATACTCAGGCCGCACAACAGCGAACCTCTAGTGATGTGGCATTCTTTGAATATACATATCCTATATGTTGGTAAGAGTTCACTGGATTCCTTTTATCTGAGAAATTTTCCTTCCTTGACTGTTTCTGTTTTGTCAATCTTTGTTTTCTCTCAATTTCTACTTTAGAGTTTATCCTATGTCATAAGAAGTTTTAACTATTTTTATTGCCTTTTTATTGTTTGTTTTTTTTTTTTTCACACTTGGACTCTAACTTTGAGGAAGAAGACCTGTATCTTTTAATTCCTATCTACAGGTATGGCTACAAAACAGGCATTCAAACCCTTGACTTAATAACTGCTGTGAGGCAGATGAAGGAGAGAATCTTCTCCTATAATAGTGGTAGGAAGGTGTTAAATTGTGATGACTGCAGACTCTGTAGTCAGACTACTTACATTCAGGTTCCAGTTGTCTCCTTTTGGCACAAAGGGGAAAAAAGCAAGTTACTTAATGCCTCCTATCATCAGTTTCCTTATCTATACAATGGGGTGATCAGAGTACCTGCCTTATTTTTTTTTTATTTTTTTTAAAGATTTTTTTTTTAATTTTTAAAATTTATTTTCAGCGTAACAGTATTCATTGTTTTTGCACCACACCCAGTGCTCCATGCAATCTGTGCCCTCTCCAATACCCACCACCTGGTTCCCCCAACCTCCCACCCCCTGCCTTATAAAATTGTGGTAGGACTAGATGAAATAATATTAAAAGAATGTATCATAGTGCATAGCACTGATAACTATTGTACAAACATTATGTTACAATATGCTCACTTAATGAGGATTTCTTAAATGTCCACTGGGAAATATTCAAGTGATGTATGAGATAAATGGAATCAACATTTTTTCAGCAGTGCTAGGCACTTTCCAGGTTTAGTTGGGTAAAAAAATAAAATATTGAATAAAACTAAAATGGAAACATAACATATCAGAATCTGTGGGATGTTGCTCAGACAGAACTTATGAGACATTTTCTAGAATTAAACAACTATATTAGAAAAGTAGAAATGTCTCAAAACAATTATCCCAGCTTTCACTTTAAGAACTAGAAAATGAAGAACAAATTAAAAACAAATAAAGCAGAAAGAAGGAAATAATAAAAATCAAATTGCCATGGAAACAGGAAACCATCAGGAAAATAAATAAAACCAAAATTTCCTTGAGAAAATCAATAAAATTGACAAACCTCTAGCCAGATATATAAGAATTTTATGCCTATAAACTTGACAGCTTTGATGAAATATACTAATTCCTTAACAGAGGCAATCTACCAATCTCATTTAAGAAATATATAGCCTGAACAGCCCTATACCTATTTTAAAAAATTAATTAGTAGTTAAAAACCTTCCCACAAGGAAACTTCCAGGTCCAGATGGCTTCAAGGGAGGGAGTTCAGGGAATTGTAACAAAATTTAGGGAAGAAATTACCAATTCTGTTCAAATTCTTCCAGAATAATGGAGGAATACATTCCTACTTATTCTTTGAGACAAGCATTATCTGGATACCAAACCAGGTAAAAGCATTACAGGACAAGAAAAATAAAGACCAATATCTCTCATGAACATGGACACAAACACAGTCACCTTATTTATAGACAACATAATCACCTATGTAGAAAATCTAATGGAATCTAAATTAAAAAGATGCTAGGGGGTGCCTGGGTGGTTCAATTGGTTAAGCATCTAACTCCTGGGTTCTACTCAGGTCATGATCTCAGGATTGTGAGATCAAACCCTGTGATGGACTCTGTGCCCAGCAGGAAGTCTGCTTGAGATTCTTTCTCCCTCTGCCCCTTCCTTGGGCACTCTCTCTCTAAAATAAATAAACATATCTTTAAAAGATGCTGTAATTACTAAGTAAGAGTATCAAGAATGTAGGTAGGAGATCAATATTAAAAAATAAAATGTATTCCTATATACTAGCAATGAATAAACAGTTGGAGATTTTAATGAAAAAATTTGATGCAAGATGTGTTAGACCTATAAAACATTGCTAAGAAAAAGATCCTATATTAATGGAGAGATACGCCTTGCTCATAAGTTAAAAGACTCAATATTGTTAAGATATCAGTGCTCCTCAAACTGATTTACAGATTTGAAGCAATCCCAATCAAAGTCTCAGCAGGCTTTTGTACAGCTCTCTATTAAATCCTTTCTTCATAAGGAAGTTCTACCCAGCTTTTCCCATGTCTATGATGAAACGTAAAATCAAAATCAAAGAAGCCTAATCACTAACATATAGCACATCTAAATCCTATCTTTAGCCTTTCTCTCTTCTTTCATAGATCACTGATTAGTCCTTTTATTATGAATCTATTATTGGGGAGAAAAAAAGGAAAATTTGATTGTTACAGGAAGATAGTTAACTTCTATAAGGGAAAAACTAAAAGCAGAAATTGAGATTAGCCAGATAAGGTCAACAAGGGTTAATCAGTGTGGACTGTGTCTATCAAAGGTCTCCTGAAGGGTCCTGAGAATTTTATAATCATCTTTGCAAAGTTTGGGAGCCTGAAGGAATTCTGGTGTAATGCACAGGGTGCCAGACAGCTGCTTCCGGTCTGAACACGAGCAAAGCTCTTCACCTCCCACTTTCCTTATGACAAAAAGGGCGCATGTTACAGCAGTGTTTTCTAAGCTGTGTCATTAGCATGCTGGCCTCCAAACTTTTTGAATTCTGTACCCTCCTCCAGGAAAGCCTTTGAATATCTATATCCAGTAGATGTATATTTATCTCTTTATAAATCACATATATGTTCAACCATATCAATATATTATTTAATTGTGAAGTTATGGAAATTACTTCTTTATTTTTTTATTAAGTTTTTGTTTTAATTCCACTTAGTTAACATACAGTGTTATATTAGTTTCAAGTGTATACAATGTGGTGATTCAAAAATTCCATATATCACCTGGTGTTCATCACTGACAAGTGCGCTCCTAAATCCCCATCACCTCTTTCACCCATCTCCCCACCCACTTCCCCTCTGGTAACCATCATCTTATTCTCTGTCATTAAGTCTGTTTCTCTCTCTCTTTCTCTCTCTCTCTCTTTCTTTCATTTTCCCTTTACTCATTTGTTTTATTTCTTAAATTCCATATATGAATGAAATCATATGGTATTTTTCTTTCTCTGACTTATTTTGCTTAGCATTACACTCTTTAGCTCCCTCCATGTAATTGCAAATGGCAAGATTTCATTCTTTTTATGACTGAATAATATTCCATTGCATATATACACCACACCTTCTTTAGCCATTCATTAGTTGATAGACACTTGGGCTGCTTCCATATCTTGGTTATTGCAAATCATGCTACTATAAATATAGGGGTGCACATATCCCTTTAAAATCATTTTTTTGTAGTTTCTGGGTACTCAGTGAAATTACTGGATCATAGGGTAGCTCTATTTTTAACTTTTTGAGGAATTTCCATACTGCTTTTCACAGAGGCTATACCAGTTTGCCTTCCCATCAACAGTTCATGGGGGTCCCCTTTCTCCACATTCTCACCAACACCTACTGTTTTTGTGTTGTTAATTATAGCCATTCCTACAGATGTGAGGTGATATCTCATTATAGTTTTGATTTGCATTTTCCTGATGAGCAGTAATGTATCTTTTCATGTGTCTGTTGGTCATTTAGATGTCTTCTTCAAAGAAGTGTCTGTTCATGTCTTCTGCCCATTTTTTATTATTTGTTTTTAAAAATATTTTTATTTGAATTCAATTTAATTAACATATATAGTACTATTAGTTTCAGAGGTGGAATTAGTGATTCATCGGTTGCATACAACACCCAGTGCTCATTCCATTAAGTGCCCTCCTTAATGCCCATCACCCAGTTACTCCATCCCCCTATTCACTTCCCCTTCAGAAACCCTCAGTTTGTTTCTTATAGTTAAGCATCTCTTATGATTTCTCTCCATCTCTGTCTTTATCTTATTTTATTTTTCTTCCATTCCCCTCTGCTCATCTGTTTTGTTTCTTAAATTTCACATATCAGTGGAATCATATGGTACTTATCTTTGACAAACTTATTTCACTTAGCATAATACCCCCTAGTTCCATCCACATCATTGCAAATATGGATTTCATTCTTTTTGATGGCTGAGTAATATTCCCTTGTGTCTATATACTGCATCTTCTTTATCCATTCATCTGTTGATGGACATCTGGGCTCTTTCCATATTTTGGCTATTCTGAACATTGTTACTATAAACATTGGGGTGCATGTGTCCCCTTTGAATCATGATATTTGTATTCTTTGGATAAATACCTGGTAGTGCAATAGCTAGATGGTAGGGTAGCTCTATTTTTAACTTTCTGAGGGAACTCCATACTGTTTTTCAGAGTGGCTGCACCAGTTGGCATTCCCATCAACAGGGTAAGAGGGATCCCCTCTCTCTGCATCTTCACCAACATCTTCTGCTGGTTTTTTAATTGGATAATTTGGTTTTGGGGTGTTAAGTTTTATAAGTTCTTTATATGTTTGGATACTACCCCTTTATTAGATATGTCAGGAAATGACTTCTTTAAAGTTGAGATGAACACAAATAGACATTCGCACGTTTTCTTCCCACTCATCACTTTGGAGCACAGGTTCTGGACTGGAACACAATCCATCAGTGCTGGAATGGGCACAGTGACCATGTGAGCATGGGTTCCTGAGGTTCCCGTCTAACTCAAACAAATTAGCTTCACTTCTATCTATCTTGTATATTACAGGTCCACTGACTAAATAAATTTGGAACCCATTAAACTAGATGTTGTCCAAGGTTCATTTTTTTGTTGTTGTTTGAAGAAACTATTTTCTTTATTACATTTCTTACCCTATATAATATTATGCATTCTTCCTAACTGAAGAAATATATTAAACTTCAAGTTTTGTTTTGTTTTTCAACATCTCCAACCTCAGCTTTCACACTTTCCTGCAAAGTGAAATAATAAGAGAAGCTGGGGCAGATGACCATTCCCATGAAAAAGATCAAAGAGAATTTTTTAAAATAGCTAAACATAGTAGTGTGAGGCCCACTGTGTAAACCGTTTCTGTTCATATCAAAATTATCTTAAAGAAAACACCCAGAGGGGCAATCAGTTCTCAAATTGGATACAATCCTTAATGTAACTTCTAGTAAACAGCTCCAAGTGGCAAAAGTTACTGTGAAATGGGTAATCCTAACAAAGAACACTGGGAGTCATCCCACTGATTTTGTCGTTAAATTACCAATTTATAAAAGGAAGGCAAACACAGCCTGTGTCCAGGCGCATGTATCCCAGATGTCAGCTACACTTCAGGACAGGGTGGCCCTGAGCTGCATTTCTGGTCTGGGCCTCCCAGAAGGCAAGCAGGCACTGACAGCCAGACAGGCCATGTGACCTTTTGAGACTTTTATTCCAAATTCCCAAAGGAAATTCTAGAGAACACCAAAACAAAACTATTTCCTGACCCTACAACTTAGCCCTTCAAGCAAGGTTCTTTCAGAGTCATTTTGCCCTCAAGGGCAATCTGGGAAGAAAACGAGTGTTTTTCTCCTAAAATTAGAGTCACTGACCTCCTCAGATTTAGTCAATAACCTCCATGCCAACTCATAAAATTGTCTTCATGACTCTGCCATTCCATCACCATCATCAGGAAACCTGAGGTTTCTAGCCTCTGTTGGAGCCATCTTAACATTTTCTCCCTGCCCATTGGAACTGGAAGAATTAATGTGAGTGATGGTATGGAGATGGTGTGCATTCATTTAAAATAGAATTATACTTACATATTGGATTGCAGCCCCAACATGCTCACCCCATAATTAAAAACATTATAAAGATAAGTAATGCTTTTGTTCTGCCCCACAACTCCTGCCTGTGAGTGCATGGTATTCTGGAAGTGGGCAGACCTGCAAGACCCCGGCACTTCCTGAGAGCTTGAAGGAAGCTATTGACTGGCAGTTCAATTGTCTTTATAATAGCAAGTGCTGACTTGGAGCCAATACCAAGGGCCTCCTCATGGAGGAGTTCCACAGATTGATTATAAGTGGCTGTTGAAGACAAAACCTTATCTTTTCTGCCAAGAATCCCTCTCTCCACATGAGAGGAGAAGGCTTAAATTCCTTGTAGATACGTGCAAAATGGCTACCTTCATCTCACTATGCGTACAAATGAGCTCACCAGATATCCTGGAGGCAGTGGCCAAATACAATGCAATAAGATCCACCAACTATGAGAAAAGCTGGTTTTCTCTCTCTGAAGGTGGAAGAAAACTGGTATGTCAGTATATTAAATATAACTCCCTTCTACTGTCAGGTATTATAGGAGGGCTAGGGCACAGGCCAGTGCTCATCCCACAGTCATAGCTGTGTGTGAGCACACAGGCACACACACACACACACACACACACACACACACACAGAGGGAGAGATGAGGGGTGTCCACTATCTTTTCTTCCCCTACACAGCATTTTTTCTCTCCAAAATTATTCTCCTCTCCTTGACTCTCACAACCAGTCAAGATCCTCTTCATTGATGAAACACCCAACTTCTCCAGGTTGGAAAAGAGAGGTAGTTTGTTTTTGCTGAAGTTGCACCTTTGAGAATAAACCATAAATGGTGGAGCTTGGGTGGAAAGTCCATCTGACTTTGCAGTGGCCCATGCATTTCTAATCACCACTACCATGCTCAGGACCCCAAGTACCTCACATTTGCTTAGGCCCTACAGGGGTTGCTGGCTTGCCCTGAGAAGGAGCCATCCAAAGCTACTCTCCTCCCTTGTAGAGCCTGGAAGCCTTCCATTTTATGGTCATTTTCCTCTCTGAGATTAGTTCTGAATGCCCAAGGAGCATATATGGATAGTATAATAGGAGAAAAATTATAAACAGTCCTGTTACCATCTTATCTTTCATCTGGAGCCACACTGTCATAGCATATTGGCCACAGACTTTGCTCCCACTTCCCAAGGACTTACTCCCCAGAGCACTGCCTCCCAGTGTGTGCTCAGGCAATGACAGTCTCTATCCTGATTTGCTGGAAAGGCACTAAAACACTTGGGCTATCCCTGTCATTACTCACATTCTAATTGCAGCTGAATAAAAAAAAAGGGAGGTCATCAGTGTCAGCTTAGTAGCTAGGTGAGACCTGTGCACAGAATCTCTCCACAAAGAAAAATTCTCCAAATGCATAGACAGACTAAGGCTGCCAAGACAATGGGGCCATATTATAAGCTCCTTTAGAGCAAGGAGCATGCTTTCTTCATCACCATGCACCCCTCAGTTATCTCTTATAATTGTAGGTTCACAATAGATACTTCTTGAGTTAATGAGCAAAGCAGCCTCTACAGATCCATGGAGCTTTATCTGAGGTGTGTCCTCATGAAAACTTTTGTTAAAATATTCCATGGAAGTGTTCAAAGTGTTGGACAGTATTCCAGAAGATCTCTATGCACTCACCTCCTGCCCTGAAAATGGCAGTACAACTTCAAAGTAGCAAGACACTTCTTGAAGTCGTATGTTGGCATATTTTATTTAAAATTTTCCTATTTGGAAGATAATTAATAGCACATAAAATGACAAGATAACTCTAAAAATGACCCTCCAAGGCAGACTATGAGCAAATACAAATTTAGTGTCTCATCTGTTTCTTCATTGGAGGGACCTAATGATTGGAGGCATCTCTAAACATTAACCCCGTGGTTTAGTTTTTGCTGATTTTATAAAACCCATACTGGGGGATATTTGGTAGGACAATGAACTGGCATCCAGCAAAGTCTGAAAAACGGGGCGGGGGAGGGAATAGCAACATATAAAAACAATAGAGTGAGGTCACCTGGGGTGTCTACAGACGACTGCTTTGACCTACTTCCAAACCTTTACAGGGGAAGAAATGACAGTCATGTACATTGTAAATACCCACATTAGAGAACTCTAAATAAAAACCTTATTTAAATTATTAAAAGCCTATTTTTAATCATAAAATTTGTGCATACAATCTGTAACTTAATGGCTCTTTCATACCTCCTCTTGCTTATTCCTTTCTTCACTTTCTTCTGGTCCTTTATCATTCTCATGACGAGAGAGGCTTGACCTGGAGCAGCACTTCTGGCTGGCAAGTGGCAAAGTGGTATTTCCATAAGGCCAGAGAAAGTGGCTTCATGTGATTTAGGGCATACAATGAGAATTACTTTTGGTGTTATAATAATTAATAACTTTATGTTCACATGTTTATTGGGTTATATGAACAGTAAATTCATGAGACAAATATTTGTTGAGTATTTATTTATTTATTTATTAAATAATAAATTATTTATTTATAATTTATAATAAATTTATGTATTTATATATAATATATACATATTTATATATAAATAAATATAAATTATTTATTTATAATTTATAAATAATTTATAAATATGAATTTTTATTAAATATTTATTGAGTGATATACAACCTACTTTGTTGTATTTTGCCTTCAACTTAAGACTGTAGTTAACTATATACAGTAGAGTTCTACAAATGCATTTTGTAAAGGGCCAGATAGTAAATATTTTAGGCCTTATAAGGCCATAAGGACACTGTAGCAACTACTAAAATCATTTACGAAGCCCAAAAGCAGCAATAAAAACTCACTGACAACAGATGCTGGCGAGGATGCGGAGAAAGGGGAACCCTCCTACACTGTTGGTGCGAATGCAAGCTGGTGCAGCCACTCTGGAAAACAGCATGGAGGTTCCTCAAAATGTTGAAAATAGAACTACCCTATGACCCAGCAATTGCACTACTGGGTATTTACCCTAATGATACGTAGTGATCCGAAGGGTCACGTGCACCCGAATGTTTATAGCAGCAATGTCTACAATAGCCAAACTATGGAAAGAACCTAGATGTCCATCAACAGATGAATGGATAAAGAAGATGTGGTATATATACACAATGGAATACTATGCAGCCATCAGAAGAAATGAAATCTTGCCATTTGCGACGACGTGGATGGAACTAGAGGGTATCATGCTTAGCAAAATAAGTCAATCAGAGAAAGACAACTATCATATGATCTCTCTGATATAAGGAAGTGGAGATGCAACATGGAGGGTTAAGGGGGTAGGAGAAGAATAAATGAAACAAGATGGGATTGGGAGGGAGACAAACCATAAGTGACTCTTAATCTCACAAAACAAACTGAGGGTTGCTGCAGGGAGGGGGGTGGGGTTATGGACATTGGGTAGGGTATGTGCTATGGTGAGTGCTGTGAAGTGTGTAAACCTGGCGATTCACAGACTTGTACCCCTGGGGATAAAAATATATTATATGTTTATAAAAAATAAATAAATAAATAAATTTTTTTTTAATCTGAAAAAAAAAAAACCTCACTGACAAAAACAGGCAGCAGGC
Source organism: Lontra canadensis (assembly GCF_010015895.1). NCBI lineage: Eukaryota > Metazoa > Chordata > Mammalia > Carnivora > Mustelidae > Lontra > Lontra canadensis. Next base: position 1,214,626 of record NW_022631015.1, read on the forward strand.
CACATTTGGCCTGCTGCCACAGTTCACTGACCCAAATCTACAGAAACATCCCTCCTTTAGCAGCCTTAGCTACTGAACGAAGAGTCTAGAATAAAGAGAGAAAATAAAAGCCTCCAAGTAGTCAAAACACATAGAAAGGTTTGTGAACCCAAACTTCCCCAATTTATACGTAGAATAGCTACTCAAATCCACAGTCCCAACTGTCTTACTTATACTCGTTAAAATATTCTTATAAACTGCATGTACTTATTCTTATTTTTGTATAAAATTTTACTGGCACACAACTATACCTTTTGTTTGTAACATCTATGACTGTTTCCCTGCAGCAATGGAAAAGTTGCCATTGGGTGGTTAAAACAGAGATCCTGTGGTTTGCAGTCTAAAATATTTGCTATTTGGCCTTTTAGAGGTAAAGTTTGCCAGCTCTGCTTAGATTAACATTTTGAGGACCCGGCTTTGGAAAACCCTGACCTAGAACATGGTTGTTCATTGTTTCTTTCCCTTACCATATTTAATAAAAGGGCCTGCAGTCCATATATGTTTATAAATATAAAAATCCCAGAAGGAAAACAAATATGGATCTAATAATTAAAAATGAAGTCAATTAAGACAACTCAAATAGGTACTAATCAATAGTTAAATCTTATACAAATATTTTCTTGGCATATTGATTCAAACTCTCTCAAAATACTTATTCCAGCTTTATCACTAATTAGGGAAATTATTATATTTGCTTTGGTAATAGCTGCTTTTTATCTTCCTTCAAGTAAATTAAATGCATATGCAAATATTCATTAAATGTCATATATATATATATATGTATATATATATATATATATATGTTTTTTTTTTTTATCCTCTGACCTTTTAAAACTTATCAGATAACTTTTTAAGGATAGGGCTCTTTGGAAGAAGCCAGCAAAGGCAAGGTCATTGTGAACGCCCACCAAAAAGAGATATTGATTAGGTAATGATCAATGAAGTTAATTTCAGGCTGCTAAATGAAGTTATTAGTTGAATCATGAAAAAATGCATACAAGTATTATTTGGAGCTTCGTGCAATAATAGAATGTAAAGACGAATGCAAACCAAGAAGAAAATCCAACCAGTCCTGAGGCCAAGCAAACTTAACAGATAAATTTCCATAGTAGCCAGCACTTACCTTGAACTTGTAAATGTGTTTCTGCCTTGGCAGAACCTTGGCACTTCGTATGGCTATCAGTGATAAAAGATGTGAAAAATAGCAAATCCTTGGGACGCCTGGGTGGCTCAGTGGGTTAAGCCTCTGCCTTCAGCTCAGGTCGTGATCTCAGAGTCCTGGGATCTCAGAGTCCTGGGATCGAGCCCCACATCCGGCTCTCTGCCCAGCAGGGAGCCTGCTTCCCCCTCACTCTCTGCCTGCCTCTCTGTCTACTTGTGATCCCTCTCTCTCTGTCAAATAAATAAATAAAATCTTTAAAAAAAAATAGCAAATCCTCAAAAGGTAGGAATGCATAATTGTTCAAAAAGTTGTTAACAAACTTGAATTTGAAAACCTTTTTTAGCTTGATTACTTCTCTTTTTCTTCCATCCATGCAGAACACTGCCTCTTTCTGTCTTTTGCAGTAGCTCCCTCCTCTCCTCCTTCTTTTTTCCTTTATTTTCCTTAATTTCTTTTCTAGTTTTTGTCTCCTCTCTTTTTTTTAAATTTTTTATTTCTTTTCAGCATAACAGTATTCATTGTTTTTTGCACCACACCCAGTGCTCCATGCAATCCATGCCCTCTCCAATACCCACCACCTGGTTCCCCCAACCTCCCACCGCCCACCCCTTCAAAACCCTCAGATTGTTTTTCAGAGTCCATAGTCTCTCATGGTTCACCTTCCCTTCCAATTTCCCTCAACTCCCTTCTCCTCTCCATCTCCCCTTGTCCTCCATGCTATTTGTTATGCTCCACAAATAAGTGAAACCATATGATAATTGACTCTCTCTGCTTGACTTATTTCACTCAGCATAATCTCTTCCAGTCCTGTCCATGTTGCTACAAAAGTTGGGTATTCATCCTTTTTGATGGAGGCATAATACTCCATAGTGTATATGGACCACATCTTCCTTATCCATTCGTCTGTTGAAGGGCATCTTGGTTCTTTCCACAGTTTGGCGACCATGGCCATTGCTGCTATAAACATTGGGGTACAGATGGCCCTTCTTTTCACTACATCTGTATCTTTGGGGTAAATACCCAGTAGTACAATTGCAGGGTCATAGGGAAGCTCTATTTTTAATTTCTTAAGGAATCTCCACACTGTTTTCCCAAGTGGCTGCACCAACTTGCATTCCCACTTCCCTGCATACTCTCAGATCACAATGCTTTGAAACTGGAGCTCAATCACAAGGAAAATTTCGGAAGGAACTCAAATACCTGGAAGCTAAAGACCCCCTTGCTTAAGAATGCTTGGATCAACCAGGAGATCAAAGAAGAACTTAAACAATTCATGGAAGCCAATGAGAATGAAGACACTTCAGTCCAAAACCTATGGGATACAGCAAAGGCAGTCCTAAGGGGGAAATACATAGCCATCCGAGCCTCCCTCAAAAAATTGAAAAATGCAGAACACACCAGGTGTCTCTATACCTTAAAGAACTGGAGAATCAACAACAAATCAAACCAACTCCACACATAAGAAGGGAAATAATCAAGATTAGAGCAGAGATCAATGATGTAGAAACCAGAGATACAGTAGAACGTATCAATGAAACTAGAAGCTAGTTTTTTGAAAGAATCAATAAGATTGATAAACCATCGGCCACACTAATCCAAAAGAAAAGAGAGAAAGCCCAAGTTAATAAAATTATGAATGAAAAGGGAGAGATCACAACTAACACCAAGGAAGTAGAAACAATCATCAGAAGTTATTATCAACAGTTATATGCCAATAAACTAAGCAACCTAGATGAAATGGATGCATTCCTGGAAAACTATAAACTTCCAAAATTGAACCAGGAAGAAATTGAAAACCTGAATAGACCGATATCTAATAATGAGATTGAAGCAGTGATCAAAAACCTCCCAAAAAACAAGAGCCCAGGACCTGATGGATTTTGTCTCCTCTCTTACTTGCCAAACCTCTCCTTGCCTACTGTGTCCTCACTCATCCTGGAAGAGCAGGGAGTTCAGCAGGGCACCCCTCGAGTCATTAATGTGAGGAGATTAAAATCCCCACTTTCCCTTCATTAAAATAATGGAATAGGCTATCACCACATTTATCTAGCTTCATCCAGAAACAGGTGTTTTCTGATACTGTCCTTTTATGCAATAAAACACGTCTTGGCTTAGCATTTTAATGCTGACTGACTGACAAGTGTTTAACTATATCTACGGTAACCTGTTTAATCAAATTTATTTGTATTATTATCCAAAGTCCTTTGTCCCTTCAAGGAACTTACAATGTAATGAAAGAGACAGAACTAAGGTAAACATTTGGAGAACAGGGACTATTTCAAAAGTACTCAGGTCTAGGTAAAGTAATAATACTTGCATCCTTCTACATTCCTTCCTTGGCTTCTCCTGTCAAGCCAGTTAGCCTTTCTCTTCTCCAGCAAGGTTTGATAACTTGAAGTCCATGGACACTCAGTATAACCATGATCCTTCTTAGTGTACACACATTTGTGTTTGTGTGAGCAGTTCTGAAGAGAAAGCCAATAGTTCAACAAATTCCTATAAGTGTCACATTTGCCCCCTACACACACTGGCACACACATGCACACACACAAAGCATCTGCTATAAAGTTTGAGTGTTTGAGTAAGATTTTTTTAAAGGAAAAACGGAGGTTGGAGAAACAAGAATAAAGTAGGAAAAGAAGGAAAGTCACACACATGTGTGAAACACTGAGAAGAGTCACTGGCCTCAGTAAAAGTGCCCTTTAGGGAATACAGGAAAGTAAAATCACAAGGACAAGATCACAGAAGCCCAGGAAAGTCTAAGATAGTCAAATATGGAGTAAGAGGAAAAAGACTTGTTAAAGGTTTCTGAGTGGAAGACTCTGTTGAGCAAGTATGCAGAACTCACTAGACAAGTAGAACATGGATATGGAGAGCCCTTCCAGGAAAGCTTGCCTTCAGGTAAGGCTAGGGAACATCTGTAGATAGAAAAACAAAAAACAAAAAAAAAAAACAAAAAAGGTGGGAAATGGACTTTAAAGTGTGTCAGAAGATACATGAAAATTAATTTTTAATATAAAAACTGAAATGTTCATTTGATCAAATGTGTTCAAAAGTAGTTTTTTCTTTGTGTTGAAGCTGAAATTTACCATCATGACAGAAATTTTTTTTTAATAGAACATGATACAGTCAAAGCAAGTTTACAAATAGCATGTGCCTGTTATGTCTTATTTCCAGATCTTTTTCTTGAATATCTTCCAAATATTTAGCTCTAATGTCAGTGCCCTCAACAACTATGAAGATAAAGCAGTTACACTGGAAGGATGATGTTGACAGTCACGTGGGGTCCAACTTTAAAATGTTTTAGCACCAAGGGAATATGATTTAAGATAGAGCTGGGAGCTTGAGTTATTTTAAAGATGTCCCAAGGGAAATACTGAAAGATGTTTAAATACCTATACTCATCAGTAGCTTTTAAAGTGATGGTGATTTTAACATTAGAAATGTCTACAGTTATAAAAACATGTTCTTCTTTTGAATTACTTTAGTTAAAATTGAAGAAAACTATTTAACAGTTTGAAAAACAAGTAAACGTGTCTGTTTTCTGGTTTAAAGATAAGGAAGAAGTGGAAGGGGAAGAAGACTGAGTAAACTCCATAATTCATCATTATATATTTCTATGTTGATGTGGAAGAAAGCCCAATTAAGTTGTATTTTAAAGGATCATATGTAACATTTAGAAATGTGGAACAGATTAAAAATCCATATGCTGTTTTTATAAAAATAAACCTGGAAGAAATATACAGAATATGTAAGCCTGCTATGTTTAGTTAAGCAAAATAATTTAAATGTATATTGTTTAATTGTGACAGTGGCTATCCTCCTAACTATAGTATGTAAAAATATTCCCTCTAAATCCATGATTAATATGTTTAATGAGAGACATTTCACCTTGTAATGACTTAACAAGTATCTACCTCAATTAGTAACCATACAAACATAAACCAAATTAATATCGTGCTTCCTCATTTAACTGCAGATTTAATCTGAAAAAGTAATTAAACAAGCACTATTTTAAAATGGACAGTGTGACCATTCTTCCTCTTCCTCCTCCCCTTTTTCTTTCTTCTCCTCTCCCTTCTCCTCCTCCTGCTCTTTTCCTCCTTCTTTTTTCCTAAATGAAAATTGATTTAGCTGAATCAAAGGCTTTAAATCAAATCTACCTAAGATCAAACTTGTTTATGAGTTCTGGCAATCAACGACTTAGAGAAATTTATGCACTGGTTCCTAGGAAAGTCTGATAGATGAGATAACCATTTGTTTCAGATTTTCATTCTTGGAGGCAAAGTTCTGACCTAGATAAAACCTAGAAGTGCCTGGAGCTCTATGGTTCTGAGTCTGTAAGCAAAAAGAATGTCCTCAGAACTTTGAGCCAACCATGTTAAAGTACGGATTCCAGAAAATGTTTACCTTGCCATTGAAAAACAAGCACTGTTACTTATATTATCACAAAATTCAGTGATTCAAACATTTTTCAAAAGACCAATTCTTCAAATCAAGAGGCAAATGGAAAGAAAATATCTAGGTCAATTTCAAGCCAAGCTTTTCAATGCTACAACTGTGAGAATATTTGAATTGCCTCTAAAAAGAAACAGTAAGAATTTTACTGTTGAGATATTTCTGAGGAAACTGGATCAAGCCCTGGGTGGGGAGGGGATGGCATTGTCTTGATAGCTGAGAATGGATTTGGTGAATTCCTAGCTCCTTTTCCAAGTCCTATCATGAATATATGAAGCCAGTGGCAAAATAAAGCTGGTTCACTCTGTCTGTGAATGTCCTTCCTGTGACATTCTCTCTTAGCTCTACAAAGTCCTGCCCTTTTTCTGATATCTCCACCCAGAAGCACAAAAAGGAACCCTTCGTTAGCTGAACCCACCCTTGTAGCTGATAGAAGAAAAAAAGAAAAGTCATATTTTTACTCAATGTTATAAGAAAGAGAAGCAGAAGTCATCTTGGGTTTTGCACCAGCAACATGATCAAGGTATGAGCCACTGAGTGGTCCCGAAGCTGTAAGCCTTTGTCTGTGTAGGGCTGGTAACCCCATTCTCTATAAGAAAAGCAAGTTGGGTCTATATGCACCAATGTTATTTGTATGTGATTACCCCAACCCCAGAAGTCCTGGGTTATGAAGAAGCCTGAGGAGGATGCTTACCATATGAGTTTCATATATTGAATAATTATGTGTTTTTGACAGAGTAATGATCCTGTTCTACCAAAATAATCATTCTTGAAGTACCTATGTACCTGCAAATTGTAACAGTTAGCTTTTATTGAACACTTATCAATAGACACTATTTTCATTGATTGACTTTAGTTTCTCTACAAGGTAATAAGAGTTTAAGCAATGGTGTGCTGGTAGATATTTAATAGGATTCTAGGAAAAGACGAAATCCCTGATTCACAGTATTTTCCAATTTATGTAGTGTAAATATATCTATTATGACAAATCTCCAGCCACCAACATGATATCACTAACAGAGTAGGAAAGAGATGCCCATGACTGGTTCTCTTATCCCCATTTTACTGATGAAGAAGGAGAGGCACTAAGTCCCAGACTTTCTAAACCAGAATTCTCAAGTAGTAAAATCTGGGCAAGAGTGTTTTGACTCCATCAGCTCCACTAAAAGGCCTGATATTCTTCAAGATTGATAACTCTGCTAAGATCCACATTGGTGTGTGACCCACCACATCAGCCTAGAGACAAAAGAACCAGGGCTCAGGGTGAGTGTTTTTGTTCTTGGTTAATCCAGGTTCAATTCTGTGCAGAGGATTTGGACCCCATCAGAAAATAAAAGCATCAATTCTAGGGCTCAAAAGAGTATCAAAACCCCACTTGGATGACATAGTGAAAATAATGGTTTAGAGTCTAGTCACCCATCTCCCCAGGTACCAGAGGATGAAAGAGAACTCAGTACCCCCTTAGGGTTCTTTACCAATTTCTTAGGACAATTATTCTCAAGCTTCTTAGACTTTGGTCTCCTTTATATGCTTAAAAAATATTAAGGGCCCCACAGAGAGCTTTTATGAACACACACATGTTTTAAATATTTAATTCATTCATTTCATCCATTCTCTTACACCGTACACAAAGATAAACTCAAAATGGATAAAAGACCTCAACGTGAGACAGGAATCCATCAGAATCTAGAGGAGAACATAGGCAGTAACCTTTTCGATATCAGCCACAGCAACTTCTTTCAAGATATGTCTCCAAAGGCAAAGGAAACAAAATCATTCATTTAAAATAATAAATTTATTATATGTTAACATGTGTATTTTTATGAATAAAAACTATGTTTTCCAAAACAAAACAAAACAAAAAAATGTGGCATTGTTTTATATTGCTGCCAATCTCATTTATGCTTGGCTTAAGAGAAGATGGTTGGGCTCTCATATCAGCTTTATATTCAATTTTTTGCAATATGTTGTTTTGGTTCAACTATGAACCAATATAAAGAAATCCAACCTCATTCATATGTGAATATGTAATTGGGAAAGTGGGGATATTTTTCAATGCCTTTTCAGACAACTGTAGATATTCTTCTTTGATAAGACACCAAAACTTGGCAAACAGTATTTCTTAAAGATGCATTGTAATGTAGAATCTGAAACCATATAAAAAGAACTTTTCACACTGTTACTTTAAAATCCATTTGTTTCTCTCTTGCATTATTTTGAAACATCATACATTGGTCATTTGAAAATACAGGTTCACTGAGGTATATAGATCTTCCAATGTTGAATATTTTATTATGTAATATTAAAAATGAGCTCCAGTAATATTATCTCTTATTAGAAATATCTTTAAGTATTGGAAAGCTGTAAAGCATATAGCAATGAATAAAAGTTTTCCAAAATTCTAGTTTCACTTCAAAACTCAAAGTGTATCATTGGCAAAAAATATAATCAGTTCTTTTCCTTAAAGAAATGGGCTAATTTCCTTCATTTGTGACAAAACATCCATTATATACTCAAATCTAAATAATCATAATTTTTCTGTCATTTTTCTTGCATGTAAAAATATTGTCCCATGAAAAAAGCAGCTAGTTCAGCTCACAGCTCAATCTCACATGTTACTTCCCTCAAGATGACTGTTGCAGCTCAGGTTTACAGCAGATATGTTTGATGCAGACTTCCTATTTCATCACCCAAAATGTGAACAGGACCTGTCCTCCAGAGCCAACATGAAACACAATCACTGATTTTTACTGCACCAAGGACTTTTTATTTTTTATTTTTATTTTTTAAAGATTTTATTCATCTATTTATTTGACACAGAGAGAGAGATCACAAGTAGGCAGAGAGGCAGGCAGAGAGAGAGGGGGAAGCCAGCTCCCTGCTGAGCAGAGAGCCCGATGTGGGGCTCGATCCCAGGACCTTGAGATCATGACCTGAGCTGAAGGCAGAGGCTTAACCCACTGAGCCACCCAGACAACCCAAGGACCTTTTAGTTTTTAAAGATTTATTTATTTATTTATTTATTTTAGAGAGAGAGAGAGCATAAGCAGGGGGAGAGGGAGAGAGAGAAAATCCTCAAGCAGACTCCTCACTGAGCATGAGGCCTGACATGGGGCTTGATCCCAGGACCCTGAGATCATAACCTAAGCTGAAATCCAGAGTCAGATGCTTAACAAACTGACTGAGCCACCCAGACACTCCAAGGACAGACTTAATTGAAACTAATTTTGTCGTTGCTGGTTTGTTTTTCACTGGAAGCATATGAAGAAACACAATGACCAGAAGCCAGCATTTTGCCCACTACTGTTTCGTCATCATCACTGCAATAGTGAAATGGACTGAGTGTCCCAGGCTCCAAGGGTCTGCAGACCACTCTTTGAGAACCACTGCCACAGAGGAATTAACAGTAGTTTTGTTGAGAAAGCAGACACAGATTGAACACTCAGCCCCTCTAATACAATCTGTGCTAAACTGGGAGTCAAGAAGCCTGAATGATCATGGTTGATAATTAAATTTGGATAGATCACTTAATTCATTTGTGACTAATTTTTTTCTCACATAAAATTGAGAAAACTGGAACAAATTACTCTTATAAGTCATGAACTTTTAGTTCCCAGCCACCATGTTGAAAATTCAATAATTTGGTCTTAAAACCCAAGTATATGGATCAGCAGACCATATAATTCTGCCCCACCTTGATCATGTTAGATACCAGGAACCTCTCAAAAACCAAGAAAGTGGAAAATCTGGACTATGGTCTACCTCTCTCCAGACACTTGCAACACAGATGCTATTAACAATGCAGACCCTAAACTCAAATAATCTTGGATTAAAAAAAAAAAAAATCTTGGATCTATCCAACACTTTATAGCCTCTTTTTTCTCATATGTCAGTGGAAAAAATTAATAATACCTACCTTTTATACTTATTATAACAATTAAATGGGATAGTGCGTAGAGAATGATATGCTCATCGCCTGGCACTTAATGAGTACCCTCTGCTGGTCAGCTATTGTCTGGCAGTTATTAAAGCAAGGTTTATCATCTTCTCACATTTTTAAAAAAGTCATGCAAAAGAGAGTGTCAATGCTTTTTTGCCTTCACACACTAATAACCAGAAGGAAAATTCCACCTAGAAAAATGTGTGCTGATGCCAAGAAATGGAGCTGCATAATAGTGTTTAATGATGCCCAGTATAAACTACCAGACTGTGGGTTATGTAAACTCTGCTAATTTATTAGAGAGGGAGTGGCAGATAAAGGATCAAGGTTGATTTGTTCATGTCTGGGACAAGGAAAAAGTCATGATTTTCAAGTCTAACCATGTCAAACTATGACGGTTAAATGGGCGAACCTAATGATAATCTCCAAAATAGCAGGGCAGGCAGTGAGCGGGAAGGAGAAAGGCTTGGCTGAGCAGAGAAACACTGGGTTGTTTCCTCATGGTATTAATGTGAGATTTTCCCTGAGATGAATCTTTCCTACACACAAGCCCTCCTCAGATAATTTTCCCTCTACTCCAGTCACCCCGCTGCTCGCCCTGAGCAGGGAGACCCCATCAAGTCCTCCAAATAAGCTTGTTCTAACTGATGTGTATTTAGGTGGGCTCTTGACAGACACAGAGATTTCCAGAAAATGGTGTTTACAGTAAATGAATAGAAGTATGTATTTGTCTATAATAATAAGAATAACAAGAATAGATATCATTTCTTTGTAATAAAATATCTGAGAGATTATCTATGGGTTAGAAAAGTACATAGTTGCAATAGAAAACCAAACTATAATGGCTTTAAAAGAAGGGTTCACTTTTCAACATAATAAGTTTCAATGTAAACAGTTGTTAGTGTTGGTTCAGCAACTCAGTAGTGCCAGGGTGTATGTCTCTGAATGTCTTTCCCTCATGTTTGCAAGATAGTTGCACAATCCCAACCATTACATTCACATTCAAGGCAGGAAGCAGAAGAAAAGAACACATCAGCTATATCTGCTCCCTTTTTCAGGAAAGAAGAAACATTCCCAGAGATCCACAACAGATCTATGCTTTTGTCTAATTGGCTTGTAATATAACTGTCACTATGACAAATGTGTTACAGAGAAGCTAGAAAAGTAAGAATCTAGGATCATATGCACCCGCCCCCCCAATTACTGTAGTTCCTTTAGCAAAAAAGTGGGAATAAGTAGAATGGAGATAACTGACAGATTTCAAGTTTTCATCATGAACACACTTATAGTCATTATGTGCAGCCACCAAAATTGATGATGACATTAATTTGAATAATATATAATTGTAAGTTTGCTGTTTTTCAAGTACCAGCTATGAAAAATTCTTATTATTCTCTAGACACCAAGATTATTATATTCTTTCTCTTGAGGATGCCTGTTTGGCTGGAAAGAACAACTTGAAGAAAACCAAGTCTCTAAAACTCACCATGAGACAAAGGAAAACCTGTTATGACATCACATTTAAGCCTGTTTATTTTGTTGGGCCACCCTCCTATTCTGAGGTCTCTGTGTTTAGGTAAGCATTATAGATTATACAGGGCCAAACTGGAAAATTACACTTTTGGCAAAACAGGTGGAAGAATATTACATTTGCTAAGATTCATTTGTACTAAATGTTTCAACCATGTTTGGGACAAAAAGACAAATACTCCTCATCCTCCTCAGGGCCCTCATTAAGAGCAGACAAACACGTTGCATGCTTTTAAGTATGTACGCTCATAATAAAGCTTAAGCTAATTTTCCAATACGAAGGATGAAGAATGTTTGGAAAGTGTTAGAGCAAATAATGCAACTTCTTAAGCTATACATATGCATATCACCTTGGGATTAAGAAATAATTTCAAGACCTGGGGCACCTGGGTGGCAAAGTCAGTTAGGTATCTGACTCTTGGTTTTGGCTCAGGTCATGATCTCAGCATTGTGGGACTGAGCCCCACATTAGAATCCTCTCTCTTTCTCTCTCTTTCATAAGTAAATAAAACTTTCTCTCTCTAAAAAAAAAGAGAGAGAGAGAGAGAGAAGAAAGAATTTCAAGACTTAATTTCTTCTCCTTGGGGACTGGTTCATGAAGTAGGGAGAGGAAGAACAAAGAAAACACAGCAGAAAGCCCCAGGAGTAGATAAGCCAACTTATGGGACCAGGGAAGGAAGATAAATGATAGTATAAAGGAAGAAGGAAGAGGGTATGAATGAAATAACACAAGGAAAAATGAGGGATATTATCCTCATAATATCAGCAAGTTCAATAAAAAGGAAAGGCAAAAGAAACAAACTGAGGGTTGCTGGGAGGGTCGGGGGCAGAAGGATTGGGTGGCTGGGTTATGGACATTGGGGAGGTTATGCGCTCTGGTGAGTGCTGTGAATTGTGTAAGACTGATGATTCACAGACCTGTACCCCTGAAGCAAATAATACATTTATGTTAATTTTTTAAAAAGGAAAGGTAAGACAAGTGAGAGAATGGCAGAAGGGGGAAAATGACAACAGAATATTAGAGTTGGAAAGTCTTATAAGTTATCTAGTAAAAACCATTCATTTACAAGTGGTGAAACTGAGATCAAAATGGTTAAGAGCTTGTACTAAGATCATTGAGTTAAAATAATGGCAGAGCCACAAGCAACACCCAAGCTCTGGGAAGTGCTGTCCCTTGAAGACTGAAAGGATGAACAAAGAAAATGAATGCTAGGAGAGGCCATGGAGTGAGGGGTAAACTGAATTTCTTCTCACCAAAAATAGTAATGAGTGGGAGCAAGTAAAATCACAAAGGGATTGGATATGGAGGGGCAAAGCCACTTACTGTGACTATTTAATTTGTACTGTTTTGTTTTACAAATATATGATCTTCCAAAGCACTGGTTTGTCATCTTGAATTTTCAAAGCATTCTTCTGGCACAAATTACAAATTTAGATTGATTGCCAATATTGCACCTAGAATGAGAGTCTCTAAACAATGCTAGAACATTCAAAGTCATCAGCACTGAGTGGAGCATACAGGACTCACTCAGAGATTTCACATTCTCACTCTAATGAAAGAAGAGCCAGAAAGTAGGAGCCATACTTTGGATTCTGAAATGGTGCCAGTGAATTAATGAGACCCCACCCACCCAGCCACAGGACTTAGAGGGTTTTAAACCCTAATAGAAGGGAGCTATCTGAGCACACTTAGTACTGACATCCTTCTCCCATGGGCTGATGTGCAACTAATACCCAGTGAGCCAGCAAAGGCAGCAAAGCCTTCCATGAGACCAGCTCACAGTGAACAAGAACATTCTCATGGACTGTAATATGATTTAATTTTTCTATTCTTTTTCTGTCCTTTCCCTTGACTAACAGTTACCACGTCTTTAATAATTATACTTGGGGATTCACTTCAGTGACTACTGGATCAATTTCCCTTTTAAGTTGGTACATGCCTTTCATTCTAAGCATACAAAAAGGTTGAAACTAAGATTTCATGTCAAGCATTAATGGAGTCAAACCACATATTATGTAACTTAAATGCTAAACCTAACAGATTAGTTCTCTGTCCTGAAATTTCACAAATATTGTGTGCAAATATTATGTGTGCAAAGACTACATTGCTCAAATGTTTGCAATCTCTACCCTTAAGGAAATTTACAGTGTCTACTAATAGGTAAAGCTGGGGGGAAGAAGAAGAAAAAGATGGAAGAGATACTTAGAGATAACATAACATAACTTAGGGAGAGGGGAAGGTGAAAGCTGGGAGACATATGGCTGAACATTCAAAATCACATCTCCTCTCTGTATTGTGGGCCCAATGGCTCTGGGGTGATTTTGAAATGCTCTTTGTTGTCAGGGTCTTTTCTACCTGATAAATGGAAATAAAACTTCCACAGAAACTCCCAGTTAGTGATAGACTTTACAGAGTTCAACTTTCTTCAGAAAAGCTCCAGTGCAGCAGGGATTATCAAACTTCCATCCTGAGAAACTATATAGGATCTTTCAATCCGATATATTCATGAGCAGTGTTATACTTTGACTCTGGAAATACAAAACACTGGTTTCCAGGCTAAGGAAGTTGCTTGAATGCAACTTTTTCTTCCTGTGGAAATCTTACCAAAACTAGTTAAGGATTTTTTTTTTAATGTTGTGAACCCACAGGGTGGGGAGAATGGGAGAAGAGAAAATAGCCATAACATGTTGGAATCTGGAAAGCTCATATAAAAGGGAAAATAAATAATGAGCATAACCAGGAAAGCTAAATACTTAGCCAGAATAGGGAAGAGACTAAAAATCAACAAATTATATTGTGAAATCACCAAAGATTTGGGAATTTTTGTAACAGCAAGAATTGGGAATAAAGAGGAAGCTCAAAGAAGGAATATTGGACACCAATTCTCTGAGAAGAAGATAGAGTCATTGGTTACCTTTTCTTCCAAACTTGTGACAGTGGGTGACCAAAATGATAAACAAGGAATTCTGAGCAGAGAGGTGAGGTACAGTTCAGGGTCCTAGTTACTGTGTATAGGACAGGGGCAGATGGGATCCCCTCTAGTCTTCATTGAACTTGTGTGTCCAGAACCCTAATATGTCACTTCAAATTTACAAACCTTGTGTTATTCCATCAGCCATAAATCCACCCCAATGTACTATAATGGAGCCTACATTTCTTCATATTTCTAACAAAGGATATCAGAAGACACCATCAAATTCCATCCCCAAACTGAGACTCATTTAATGTAATTAAACAACCTGTCACTCACTTATCTGGGGGTGTTAAAGCCCTCTTAATTATCTTCTGTCTTATTCCTTTGAGTTTTAACATCACCCTCCTCCAAGGAAAGGGCAGGTATAAGTGTAGGTTAAATTGTTCTGTGTTCACACTTTCACCTCTAAGCATGACTCCACCTGTCTCAAGCTCAGAGTCTACACATACCATGTAGAACTTACTCCAAATTTCACTTTGAAAACCTCTTGCTAGATCCCTAACATTTTCTAAGCCACAGTTAATTTCTGCTTTTGCTCTCCCAGCACTAATTGTATAAGTCCATTCCTCCTGACAGTATGTGTCATTGATGATAGGCCCTTCTGTAAGTACCCTTTCAAAATCGAGTTACTCAACAGCTTCTGGTGTCAGAATATCAGTTTTTCTTTTTGCTGAGATCACATGTGATTATGTTGTCAGCAATCGTTTTCATAACCTCCAGGCTTCTTCAGCCAAATCTCCTTTTAATCTCTCTGGTCATCAGATCACAAATGATCTTTCCTCTGAACCAGTTGTCTGTCTATGCCCAAAGCCTTCAGTTTCTTCATTACAAAAGCTCAAAACATAATGAATCAGGAGAACAGACAAAACCGAAGTTGTTAAGAGGCCAAGTCAGCCTTTCCAGAACTTGAGTTTGTGGTTTCAGACATCTAGTGGTTTCTAAAGTTGTCTGGGACCACTGGGCCAAGCCCACCACTCCTCCCAACTTTGTCATGTCTAGAAATAGAGCCACCAACATGGTAGAGCTGTGGTCCATTCTGTAAACTCACAGAAAAATAGCCAGACACAAAACGCAGGCTGACACATCCCTACCTATACTGTTGTATGCTGTTCATGACTCTTCATGATTCTATGGGTGGACTGGCCTAAGCTGGGTATTTCTCATGTGAGGGTCTCATGTGTGGATATCAGCAAGGAGTGTAGTCATGGAACATCTCAGCTGAGCTAGAGGTGTAAGATGGCTCATTCATGGGACTAGAATTTGATGATTCTGGCTGTTAGCTAGGAGCTCAGTTGAAGTTCCAACCAAATAGTCTATACCAGTGGGCAACCAGGTTCCAAGAGTGCACTCCCCCAAGAAAGTATTCCAAGGGACCTGAGCAGACCTATAGTATAGACTTCAAGTTCTAGAATGTACCCCTACTTTGCATTGGCCAAACAAGTTCCTAAAGCTAGGCCTAACTATAGGCTGGACTCTTGCTTTGAGGAACAGGGACATGTGCAAGAAGGAAGGCTTTGGCGCATTCAAGTGCAAAGACCATCTACCTCATGGGTCCATCTCCCTTGTTGGCTGACATCTCTGAGACCAGAGAAACCTGACTTCAATTCCAGATCTTAGATCTAACAGCCTCAAAAGGCAAGGTGGTACAGTCACACCTTCAAGCATAAGGAAGTATGATCTCATTTCACACTTGCCATAAAATGTGCTGATTCTCAATCTGTATGGTCCTCAAGCTCTCCCTTCCTCTTTGTCTTGGATGAATTCATCTTGGGAAATGGTAACTTTCAGGAGTTCAGAAACTTCCACTCTGACTAGGGAAGTTCATCCAAAGAATAGTAATCTCAATAACTCTGTAGCTACAACCCAGCACTGATCAAAGAAGAATGGACTGTCCAATGCAAAGTTCAAGGTAAAGTGTCCCTGGTGGGCTGTTGGAGGGACGGACCATATTCAAGAGGAAAGGTGCAAATTGTTGAGACTGACACACAGGCTCTGTACAAAACTCTGCCATGCTCAGGTGAAAAGGAGGGGCAAAGAGAGGTAAAGGGAGACTCTAGGCACACTAGAGCTACGCAGCTGCTTGGGATAGAGTTAAGTGAGCCCAAGACACTGTGCAAAAGGGTGGACAAGGCACAGAAGGTTCTTTCCCCCACACTGAACTACTCCTTCCCTCAGCTTTCTCCCAGGCCCAGATGACAGTAGTTCACTGCACCTTGGGTTTCCTGAAGCACTACACCAGGTTCTTGTCTGTATGTGCCAAGGCAGGGAATCAGAAGTTTGTTTGTTTTTGTATATTGAGACACTAAACAGAATAAAACTTTAACACACTATTGGGGGAGCAAGATGGTGACAGAGTAGCGGACCTCATTTCATCTGGTCCCTCAAATTTAGCTGGATATCTATCAAACCATTCTGAACACATATATCTTCAGCCCAAGATGTAAGATTTATTGGGATCTCCACAGCAGAAAAATGACTACTTTTTGCAAAGAAGGAGGTGCAGAACCTTGAATCTTTGGGGGAGATATCAAAGGATGAATAGAAAGGGGAGGGAGCTTCCATAAGCCAGCCACCAGAAAGTGATATGACACCAGAACAAAAAAATCAGGACCTTGGAAGTCTGCTGTAGTGGGAGGCACCCCTTTCTGAAAAGGGCACAGGGGACAAATAGGGCAGAATTCTAGGTGGATCATTGTGGTCTCACAATTCCAGAAGACTCAGAAAGAATGGGGAAGCCTGAACCAATAGAGTGTCCAAGCAGTGGAGCAGAGAGACTGGTTTTGGTGAGCAAGCCAGAAAGGACTCTCAGCTCTGGTCACAGTAAACTAGGAGCAGAGCTGGTAGGGAGAGTACTGTCTGCCTGACCACCCTGAAAAGGACTAGAAGGTGTGGGCTATTTAACATCCTAGGGGTGATATAAAATGGCTTGTGCCTTTGACAGGCTGGGCAACAGCTCTCCAGGTGGTGTGGCCCATGAAATAACACTGGGGCAGCACTAAGTGTGACCAGGGAGCTGCAGAAGAGGATACGCAAATGAGCCCACAGCCACTAGCAGTTGCAGAATCAAAAAGTGCAGAGACACTCGCAGGTCCCTGAGACTCCCCCAGAAGAGGTGTGGTGGGCATGAATTTCATGACTCTGTGGAGTTTGGTACACTCAGAGTTGGAGACAGTTTGACCTGGAGGATTTGTTGAGAGGGGTGGACTGCGACCTTGCAGCTCTGAGCTGGAGATTCCCACAGGTCCATATTTTCTCTGATTCTCTAATATGCCAGGAAACAGCTGCCACATAGTCGACCAGCTCACACTAAGCTCATCTTCCTGAAAATGAGTGGGGCAACTCCACCCAGGCAAGGATGCCTAAGAAGCTAAGAGCTAAGCAGCAGCTTCCTCCACCAGAAGATGGAATGGAGGAACAGGTGAATGATAAGCTCAATTCCCACAGGACTGTAACATTCCAGCACCAGGGGAAAATAATAAAGGGAACTCCAGGTGTTCCCTCATGACTTGATTATACTTCAGAATAAAATTTTACATTTCTATTTTAGTTTCTTCTCTTATTGTTTCTTTTTTTCTTTTTTTAAATCCTCTCTCTGTTTCAAATAGATTATTTCCCAACTTATGTTTTTAAGTCACCTTTTAATTTTTATTTTTTCACACCTATGTTTTATAGGTTTATGCTCCATACTAGCCTGTTTTTCACTCTATTCAATTTTATCTTGTGTGTGTGTATATATATATATATATATATTTGCAATTTTGGGATATAGTGTCTTCTAACACAGAGTCCAAAAATAATCAGGAGTGTAGAGATCACCCTGCTGTGTCCACCCCCAAAGATTATAATCTCTCTCCCTAGCCACTCTTTTCTTTTTTCTTTTTTATTGTTTCGGATCATCTTGGCTTTGTTTGCATATCTGTGGTAGCTTTCTACCACTTTGGATTTTTTCCTGGAGTGAATTTTGCTTGGGTTGTATTGATATTTTGGACTCTGTTCGTTCACTCAACTATCCCTCTACAGAATGACTAGAAGAAGGAATACCCAACAAAGAAAAGAACCAGAGACAATGTTTTCTGCCACAAAACAAAGGGATATGGATATAGGTAGGAGGTCAGGGACAGAATTCAGGATAGCAATCATGAAGCCAATAGCTAGGCTTGAAAAAAGTATTAGTGACAATATAGAATCTCTAAGGGCAGAAATGAGATCTAATTAGGCTGAACTTAAAAATGTTATGAATGAGATGCAGTCTAAACTGGATACTCTAACAGCCAGGGTAAATGAGGCAGAAGAATGAGTCAGTGATCTAAAAGATCTAGAAGATAGAAAGGAAGGAAACTGAGGAAAATAGGGATAGGCAGCTAGTAGCCCATGAAAATAGACTTAGAGAGATCAATGATCCCCTGAAATGTTCCAATGTCAGAATTATTGAGATCCCTGAGGGGTGGAGAGAGAGAGAGAGAACCAGAAGGAATAGTTGAGCAAATCATGGCTGAAACTATCCTTAATCTGGGGAAGGAAATAAGCATTTGTGTCCAAGAGGCAGAGAGGACCCCTCCCAAAAATCAATAAAAATAGATCAAGACCCTGACATAAAATAGTAAAGCTTGCAAACATTAGAGCCAAGGAAGATATCCTGAGAGGAACAAAGGAATCTTAGTACAAAGCAAGGAACATCAGAATAACAACAGACCTATCCACAGAGACCTGACAAACCAAAAAGGGCTGGCAAGACAGATTCAGTGTACTAAATGAGAAGAACATACAGCCAAGAATACTTTATCCAGCAAGGCTTTCATTCAGAACAGGAGGGATAAAGAGCTTCCAGGACAGACAGAAACTGAAAGAACATGTGACCACCAAGCCAGCCCTGCAAGAAATATTAAGGGGGATTCTATAAAAGAAGAAACCCCAAGAATAATTTAGACCAGAAATTAACAGAGACAATCTATAGAAACAAGGATTTTACAAGCAATACAATGACACTAAGTTCATCTTTTAAAAGTTACTCTCAATATAAATGAGCTGACCTGCTCTCATCAAAAGACACAGGGCTTCAGATTGGATTAAAAAAAAAAAAAAAAAGCAAGACCCATCCATTTGCTGTTGACAAGAGACTCATTTTGAACCTAGAGACAACTCCAGTTTGAAAGTGAGGGAATGGAGAATGATTCATCATGCCAACAGACCTCAAAAGAAAGCTGAGGTAGCAATTTTCATATCAGACAAATTATATTTTAAACCAAAGACTGTAAAAAGAGATGTAGAGGGACACAATATCATACTTAAAAGGTCACTTAAAAGAATTGTAAATATCTATGTCCTCAATATGGAAGCAGCCAACTACATGAGTCAACTGTTAACCAAAAGAAATAATCAGATCGACAATAATACATTAGTAGTAGGAGATCTTAAAACTCCACTCTCAGCAATGGACAGATCATCAAAGCAGGAGACAAACAAAGAAACAAGAGCTTTGAAAGACACATTGGACCAGATGGGCTTCATAGATATATATAGAACATTCCATCCTAAAACAACAGAACAATCATTCTTCTCGAGTGTATATGGAACTTTCTTCAGAATAGACCACATACTGGGTCACAAATCAGGTCTTAGCTGATACCAAAAGACTGAGATCATACCATGCATATTATCGGACCACAATGCCTTGAAACTGGAACTCAGTCACAAGAAAAAATTTGGAAGGAATTCAAACACTTGGAAGTTTAGCCTGCTAAAGAATGATTGAGTTAACCAGGAAATTAAAGAAGAACTTAAACAATTCATGGAAATTAATGAGAATGAAAACACATCAGTCCAAAACCTATGTGATACTGCAAAGGTGGTCATAAGAGGGAAATACATAGCCATCAAAGCTTCTCTCATAAAATTAGAAAAACCCAGAATACACAAGCTAACTTACCACCTATAAGAGTTGGAGAAATAACAGCAAATAAAATCTCATCAAGCAGGAGAAGAGAAATAATAAATATTAGAGCAGAGATCAATGAAATAGAAACCAGAAAGACAATAGAACAGATCAACAAAACTAGAAGCTTGTTCTTTAAAAGAATCAATAAGATCAATAAGCCTATGACCAGACTTAACTAAAAGAAAAGAGAGAAAGGACCCAAATTAATAAAATCATGAATGAAAGGAGAAAGATCACACCTAACACCAAGGAAACAAACAATATTAGAAATTTTTACCAACAACAATATTCCAATAAATTAAGCAACCTGGAAGAAATGGATGTCTTCCTGGAAACTTATAAACTACCAAGACTGAAACAGGAGAAATAGACAATCTGAATAGACCAATAACTAGTAACAAAATTGAAGCAATAATCACAAAGTTCCCAAAAAACAAGAGTGCAGGGCCTGATGACTTCCTAGGGGAATTCTACCAAATATTTAAAGAAAAAATAATACCTATTCTAATGAAGCTGTTTCAGGGAATAGAAACAGAAGGAAAACTTCCAAACTCGTTCTATGACACCAGCATTACCATGATCCTGAAACCAAGCAAAGACACCACCAAAAAGGAGAATTACAGACCAATATCCCTGATGAACATGGATGCAAAAGTACTCAACAAGATCCTAGCCAATAAGATCCAACAGTACATTAAAAGTATCATTCACCATTACCAAGTGGGATTTATTCCTGGGATGCAAGGGTGGTTCAACATTTGCAAATCAATCAACATGATAGAGCACATTAATAAAAGAAAAGATAAGAACTTAATAACCTCTCAATTGATGCAGAAAAAGCATTTGACAAAATGCAACATCCTTTCCTGATTAAAACTCCTCAGAGTATAGTGATAGAGGGAACATTCCTCAATATCATAAAAACCATATATGAAAAGTGCACAGCAAATATCATTAGCAATGACAGGCATACCCAGTCTCACCACTATTGTTCAACATAGTACTAGAAGTCCTAGTGTCAGCAATCAGACAACAAAAAGAAATAAAAGACATTCAAAATGGCAAAGAAGTCAAACTCTCTTTTTCATAAATAACATGATACTTTATGTGGAAAGCCCAAAAGAATTCACTCCTAAATTATTAGAACTTATACAGAAATTCAGCAATGAGGCAGGATACAAATCAATGCACAGAAATCAATTGCATTTCTATACACTAACAATGTGACTGAAAAAAGAGAAATCAAGGAATCAGTTCCATTTACAACAGCACCAAAAACCATAAGATACCTAGGAATAAATCTAACCAAAGAGGTAATGGATCTATACTGTAGAAACTACAGAAGACTTATGAAAGAATTTGAGGAAGACACAAAGAACTGGAAAAACATTCCATGCTCATGGATTGGAAGAGTAAACACTGTGGAATTATCTATGCTGTCCAGAACAGTCTACACTTTCAATGCAATCCCTATCAAAATACATTGACATTTTTCACAGAGCTGGAAGAAACAATCCTAAAATTTGTATGGAACCAGAAAAGACTCAGAAACGCCATGGGATTGTTGAAGAAGAAAACCAAACCTGGATGTATCACAATGTCTGATTTCAAGTTATAGTACAAAGCTGTGATCATCAAGACAACATGGTATTGGCACAAAAACAGACACATAGATCAATGGAACAGAATAGTGACCCCAGAAATGGACCCTCAACTCTATGGTCACCTGATCTTTGACAAAGCAAAAGAGACTGTGCAATAGAGAAAAGACAGTCTCATCAATAAATGGTGCTGGGGAAATTGGACAGTAACATACAGAAGAATGAAACTGGACCATTTTCTTATGCCATACAAAAAGATAAACTCAAAATGTTATGTATAACTATGTATAACATATATGTAACTAATGAATCACTGAATACTACATCAAAAACTAACGATATAGTAAACCAATATGTTGGCTAATTGAACATAATAAAAAAATTTTGACACACTATGTAATCAATCTGTTAAATAACAAATCTTTGAAATTATATTTTCTTTTCTTTATCAACATAAAAAATCCTTAAAATAATAAGTTACTGATTCCTATGACTTAAGAAAAACTTTCTTTCTTAATAATGACCATCATTATTGAACACTCACCTATGTCCTCATCACTGTTAGCTTTTTTTTTTTTTTTTTTAAGTAAGCTCCACATCTGAGCATGGGGCCCAGTGCAAGGCCCAAATCCACAACCCTGAGACCAAGACCTGAGCTGAGATTATGAATTGGATACTTAACCTGCTGGAGTACCCAGGCGCCCCTGATCACTGTTAGCTTTTATATGCCTTCTCCAGCCTTCACCAAAACATTGTCAGACATTTCTTATTCATCCTCATTTTAAAAGGGGAGAGGGAATATAACTAGAGAATCTTACCAAATTGCTCAAGGCAACATTGAAAGATGCCTGCTTTTCTAAGATAATAGAAAAATTAGATGATTGCAGGCCTTCTGATTACCATCCATACCAGCAGAACCCTTTTTTCAAATGTCCCTTCACATGAAACTCTAAGTACACAGGAGACAGAGGTAGAGCAGACTTTCAAATAAGGACTTCCCTAAAATCTAAAATCTGGAATTGTCAGAAAGTTTCTATGAGGGAGAACACTATGTCCTACCCTCCCCCACTGGGGCTTTCCCACTGAATCCTTCAGGAGGACATCCTCTCAGTTTCTCCACTTTGCATAGGGTGATCTTATAATTGTTGTCCAAAACTGGAACATGTTTGAAAGAGTAAAGGGCAATGCTTTTAACAATTATACCAGGTTGATGAGTATAATTTGTGGTTGACCTGAGCAAACAGGGATAATAGATATCTTGGTTATACTGATCAAGGAACCTAAAAGTTTTACCTATCCCCAGGATATTTACATCTTTTTTGTATTAGTTTCAGAGGCAGAATTTAGTGATTCAACAGTTGTATATAATATCAAGTATTCATTACATCATGTGCCATCCTTAATGCCCATCACCCAGTTATCCCAATCCCCACCCATCTCCCCTCTAGCAACCCTCATAAACATCTCCTATGGTTTGCCTCCCTATTTTCATCTTATTTATTTTTCCTTCCCTTCCTCCCTTTTCATCTGTTTTGTTTCTTAAATTTCACATATGAATGAAATCCTATGATATTTGTCTTTCTCTGATGAACTTATTTTGCTTAGCATAATACCCTCTAGTTCCATTCATATTGTTGCAAATGGCAAGATTTTATTCTTTTTGATGGCTGAGTAGTATTCCACTGTATATATAGACCACATCTTCTTTACCCCTGGTGCTTACATCTTAAGAGAAAAATGGAGAAACTAATTTAGAAGAAACACTTAAAAATGCATTCTTAGCATTTGTGGTAGGCTGTATAATGGTTCCCCCAAAGTTATCTCTGTCCTAATCCTGGAACCTGTGACTATACCACCTTACATGGCACATGCAGGTGTGATTAAGTTAAGGCTAGTTAGATGGAAAGAATATCCAGGATTATCCAGGTGAAGTTAATATAATCACAAAGTCCTTTTAAGAGAAAGGTGGGAGGATCAGAACAGGGAAGGAGCTGTGACAGCAGAAGTGGGTTCAGAGTGACATGAGTAAGGGGCTCCAAGCCAAGAAATGCCAGTGGTCTCTAGGAGCCAGAAGAGGCAGGGAACCATTTCTCCCTTGAAACCTTCAGAAGAAGCCAACCTTACTGATATCTTGACTTTAATCCAGTTAAACTGATTTCAGACTTCTGGCCTCAAAACTATAAGCGAATAAATTTCCTTTGTTTTAAGCCACTGAATTTGTAGTAAATTGTTACCACAGCTAGGGGAAACTAATACAGTATTCCATCAGAATAAAAATTATAACTAATACTATAACTAATACAGTATTCCACCAGAATAAAAAGCTTAAAAATGCACACTATTCTGAATGAATCTGGACACCAGCTGAGAGCTTGGATTCTGTCCTGGAGTTAAGTTTCACACCTCCAACAAACTATTCTTTTGTATTTGAGTCTTAGATGCTGCAGGACAAAATTAGGCTATACTCTACCCTGTAAATCTATTTACATCCATGATGAGAGCAAGAAAACTTCATGCACACAAGAGACCAGGATTCTAATAATAATGGAGTGAATAATTAATGAATATAACTGTAACAATAATGGCAAACATTTACTGTTCTAAGGGCTTACTATGAAAAATCATGTAATAATTCTACATGGAAGGCAGAATTTTTATTCCTGCTTTCAGATGAAAAAAACTGAGGCAAAGAGAGGTTAAATAACTTTCCATAATAAATCGACTCACCAACAATTCCACTACAACACACACACAACCTTTCATTCCATTTGGACTCAAATATCATAACCAATATTCAGTGACTGTTTACGATGGCCAGACACTATTGTAGTGTTTCAGGTGTAATATCCTATTTAGTTCTAAAAATGACCCCATGTGGTAAGTACTATTATCATCTCATTTTACAGATAAGAAAACAGACACAGAGAGAATGAAGAAATCACCCCTCTCCCCAGTCACATGGCTATGAAGTAACAGTGAGTTTCCTAACCAAGCAGAGTGACCCCAGAGCTGAAACTCAGCGACTGTGTGATGCTGCCCTCTCCATGATGTAAAGACAGGCCTGAAGATGTGAAACATGTATGCACCTACTGGGCACTGGGAGTAGGAGGCAAAGCTGAGAGACTCAGAGAAAGACAGTAGAAGGGATGGGACAAATGGCCTGGGATTAGAAGTCCAGTCAAAGTGATAGAAGTTATCATTCTCTCAGGGAAGGGAAGGAAAAGAGAAAGGGGAAGGGGAAGGGGAACAGGAAGTGAAAGGGAAAGGGGAAATGAAAGGGAAAAGGAAAGGGGAAGGGAAAGGGAAAGGGGAAGTGAAAGGGAAGGAGAAAGGGAAGGGGAAAGAAAAAAGAAAATCCTATATCCCGAGTGTTATTTCTCTTCTAACTATGATGTGGGTCTGTCTATCTAACCATAAGGAAAAATCCCTCCCCACCTTACTATTTTTAAATCTATGTTAACAAAGTTCTTATTCCATCTATGCTTTTATTAACCCATTTTGAAGTAGACAGAGTATAAATAAATGAAGCAAGGTATGATCCCAAATAACCCACTTTCCCTGTATCCAAATCCAATGAGAGAGGTACCAATGGCCCAGGAAGCAAGGACATAACCACTAGAAGGGACAGGTTCTCAAACAGGGACAATGCCAGCCCTGGGAAGTCATCATATGTGTGCAGTAGGAGGGAGTGGACTATAAGTCCCTTATCTCATCAGAAGCATTAACAGGCATGATGCCACCAGCAGTGATGGCATCTTCATGCAGCAAGGAAATCTCAGCTTTAAGGAACTAGAAAACATCACATGACCCTTCCCAGTAATGGATTGTTCCAGATTTAGTGTATTGCACAGGGCTCTTACACTCCATTTTGGCCTAAAAATTTCACTGATCACTTGGTATTTCTACCAGAGGTTTAGCTAAGAGAGAGATGCAAATGGTTGCCTAAAGATAAGGTGGCATCATTCTGGAATCTTCCACATCATCCCCAGTCAGTAAATGTTCACTGTGGACTTTCATTAAAGAGAGTTGGACAAGTTGAGGAGATTGAAATTTGTAGATGGTGTGTTAATTTCACTGCCAACTTCCTTCCAGCTCTAGCATCCTGGAGCCAGCATCCTGGTACCATTTACTTTTTCCTAATAATTCATCATATGCACTAAAGAAAAAGGATGAAGTACACCCCTGTTCCCATTTCTTTTCTTCTGTGTTCGCAGCCCTACCCCAATCTTAACTACTTTCTAAAGAAAGACATTCCACAGCTGACTAAAGTCTGATCATAATAATAACAGAAAAGTCTTCTGAAATGAAAGAGCCAAGCAATTGATCTTATTTTGGCATTTCCTTCTTCCTCTACCCAAACATATTTGAACTTCACCTGAAGGAAAAGGTGGAGGAGGAGGAGGAGGAAGCCTGTACAAATATAAACACTCCATATGAAAACTGAAGTACCCAGTATGGAGGATAAACACTCCATATGAAAACTGAAGTAAAGCAGTATGAACAAGAAGCATTCAGAGGTGGAAGGAAAATGTGCCTGGAAAGTTTATTAGTCCACATTCAAGTTGTTTCTTGACAAATTTTACAATATGACAAAGATGGGGACCACAGAGAGAAATGCTTCATATATATCTCATAAGGCATATAATTTTATAAGAGTACAGGTAAAATATCAAATCTACTTTAGAAATATATATTTCCATATACGTATGGTTCACATACATTTTGCCATATTGTGATATTGTGATTTATAATAAGAACACATAGATATATTGATCTATCTATCTATCTATCTATCTATCCATATATATAATTGTTCTTTGTCCCCATTTCTGGCAGAGAATTTCTAAAACCTTAGGAATTCCTAAGTCTGTTTTTAATGAGGTAACACTGTTTTTTCAACAAATTTAATTTTTCCTATTTCAGTTGCCATTAGGAAAAATAAAAGACAAGTTACAAGCTGAGAGAAACCAGCTCAGCACATGCATCTGACAAATGGTTGTATCCATACAATACAGAGAACTTTTATGATTCACTAGTAAGAGGAAAATTTACTCAATTTCAAAAATCACAATACTTAGACAAAAGTTTGATAAAAGGATATACGATGTGTCCAATTAGCTTATAAATAATGCCTAAGAATCTTCAATCATCAGGAATTGAAAACTAATTTTTTACAGGATTTGAACTCAGGGTTTATTAATAACTATATTGTCAACAATCATAAAGTGATTTAAAAGTTACTTTACTGCTTGTGTTTCCTCTTTTTCTTTTTTTAATTCTAGTATAGTTAACATACAGTGTTATACTAGTTTCAGGTGCACAATGTAGTGATTTAACACTTCCATACATCATCCAGGATTCATCACGGTGAGTGAAGAATGAGGTGACTTTTGGAAAGCACTAAGGATAGGGTTGGTTGCCAATTGAGCCAATCATGTGATCAGAAAGTTGGAAGTGTCAGTCCCACACCTCATCCTAAAAGGATAAGAGGGATGGGAGTTTGAATCAATGGTTAATGGTCAATGATTTAATCAACCATCTTTATATAATGAAGCTTCCAAAATAACCAAAAGAGTGGGATTGGAGAACTTCTAGTTGATGAACACATAGAGATTTGAGGGGAATAACACATCATGGAATAGCATGGAAGCTCCACACCTTTTTCCCATATTCTACCCTGTGCATCTCTTCCATTGGCTTTCCTGACTTATATCCTTTTATAATAAACTGGTAGTCCAGTACAAAAAAATGTTTCTTTGAGTTCTGTGACCCACCCTAACAAATTAGTAAACCTGAGAGGGGGTCTTGGGAAGCTCTGATCAATAACCAGTTGGTCAGAAACACAGGCAATAACCTGGGCTTATGCTTGGTGACTAAAGTTGGGGGAGAAAGGTTGGTCCTATAGGACTGAGTCCTCAACTTGTGGAATCTGATGCTGTCTTCACACAGACAGTGTCAGAGTTGAGTTGAATTTTCAGACACATTGCCATTGTTTGAGAATGGCTTGGTATTGTGTAAGAAGCATCGCTCTCCCAACACACACATTGAAATTGACTCTGCAAATTCTAAAAGACAAAATACTTAATATGTTAAAACTTCTCTTGGGATTGTTATTTGGACTTATTTTTGTTACTTTAAAGTTCATAAAATTACTTTGTTGTTTTTCATAAGCTAGTTCCTCTCTTAATTTCATGGGATGAGAAGGTATTTTATCTGAAGTAAACACCTACACTCTTACCTTAGGTCAAAAACATACTACGATATCTATGGGCATACTTGAAAAATCAGAAAATCTGATATTCCATGGATCAGAAATCCTTTAAAACAGCATGCTGCAGGGGAGGAGTCAAGATGGCAGAGGAGTAGCAGGCTGAGATGACATCAGGTAGCAGGAGATCAGCTAGATAGTTTATCAAACCATTCTGAACACCTACAAATCCAACAGGAGATTGAAGCAGCAATTCTAGAAACAGAAAATCGACCACTTTCTGAAAGGTAGGACCTGCAGAGAAGTGAATCCAAAGCTACGGAAGATAGACCACAGGGCAGTCGGCTCCCAGGAAGAGCCAGAGCAACAGAGCACAAAATCATAACATTTAGAAGTCTGCTGCACTCAGGGACATCACTCCAGAGGCTAAGCAGGGATGGAGCCCTCATGGGGACAGTGTGGTCTCAGGTCCCACAGGGTCCCATAAGGATTGGGGTGTCTGAGTATTGTACAGATTGCAGGTATTAGAGCAGGGAAGGCAAATACAGAGACGGAGCCAAGGAGTGAGCTCTCAATTCAGGGTTACCTTAAACTGTGACCTGTGGCATAGTCAGACCACTGCTCTTTGAGCAGGCACCCCACAAATAGCAGATCTGGGAACACCCCCCCCTGGAAGAGTAGCAGGGATCTACTGGGTTTGGAGATTCCAGGAGGGTCTGTGTGACAGAGACAGAAATGCTTGGTCACAGAACAGGTGAGCTCAAATTGCAGCTGGAGACCAGGGAGACGGGAGTGATTGAGTGCTTTTCTTCAAGTGTGCACTGAGGAGTGGGGCTCTGAGCTCTCTGCTCCTCCAGGCCAGAGATTAAGAGGCCTCCATTTTCATTACCATCCTCCAGAGCTCTAAGGAAAGCATTCAGGAACAAAAGCTCCCAAGCGAACCTGGGTGGATTACTTATCCCAAACCCTGGCAAGGGCAGTGCAATTCTGCCTCGGGCAAAGACACTTGAGAATCACTACAACAGGCTGCTCCCCAAGAAGATCAGCAAGAACATCCAGCCAAGACCAAGCTCAAAGGTCAAGGAGAACAGCGGAATTCCAGAGGAGGGGAAAGCAAAGCATGGAATTCATGACTTTTTCCCCATGATTCCTTAGTCTTGCAAAGTTAATTAATTATTTTTTAATTTTATTTTTTTCTTACTCTAATTTTTTTAACTTTTACTCTGTCCTCTTTTAACATTTTTAACTAGTTTATCTTAACACTACCTTTCTTTTAAAAAAATCTTTTTGAAACTTCATTATTGTAGTCATATTTTATCCTTCATTGTATTTAATTTTATTTTTTGTATACTTATAGGGATTTTTCTTCTAAAAAAATTTTGGGATACAACTCTCTTCTAATAGATCAAAATATAAATTAAATCTAACAGAGGGCTTTGTTCTAGTCTCCAGCCTGAGCAAATTCTCTCCACTTTCTTTATCTTTCTTTTCCCAAACAATGTATCTTATCTCCTTTTTCAGAGTTTAAAAAAATTTTGATCTTTACAGTCATACTCCACCCCTTCATTGTGTTTACCCTTATCTTTGTTACTCTTATCTATGTATATATATATATTTTTTTCTTTCTTTAAAAATTTGGGAGGTACTTTCTTCTAAGACACCAAAATACTCCCCAAATTAAGTGGGTGGCTCTGTTCTATTCACCAGTCTAATAAATATATTTTCTTTTTTTTAAATTATTTTTTTGAACTTCTTTTTACCCCCATTATCCACCCCATGATTTGGGGTCTCTTCTGATTTGGGTAACGCACATTTTTTCTGGGATCATTGCCACCCTTTTAGTATTTTATTCTCTCATTCATATATTCTTACCTGGATAAAATGACAAGGTGGAAAAACTCACCAAAAAAAAGAAGAAGAAGAAGAAGAAGACACAGTACGAAAGGCTAGGGGCCTAATCAATACTGACATTGGTATTATGTCAGATCTAGAGTTCAGAATGACGATTTTCAACGTGCTAGCTGGGCTCCAAAAAGGCATGGAAGACATTAGAGAAACTCTGTCTGGAGAAATAAAATCCCTCTCTGGAATAAAAAAAAAAAAAAAAAAAAAACTAAAATAAAAGAACTAAAATCTAACCAAGCTGAAATCAAAAAAGCTATTAATGAGGTGCAATAAAAAATGGAGACTCTTACTACTAAGATAAATGAGGCAGAAGAGAGAATTAGTGATATAGAAGACCAAATGTCAGAGAATAAAGAAGCTGAGCAAAATAAAGACAAATAACTATTGAGCTACAAGAAGGGAGGAATTCAAGAGGTAAGTGTTACCATAAGATGAAACAACATTAGAATAATTAGGATTCGAAGAAGAAGGAAGAGAGAGGGGAGCAGAAGGTATATTGGAGAGAATTATTGGAGAGAATTTCCCTAATAAGGCAAAGGGAACAAGCATCATAATCCAGGAGGTATAGAGAAACCCCCTCAAAATCAATAAGAATAGGTCCACACCCCATCATCTAATAGTAAAACTTACAAGTCTTAGTGACAAAGAGAAAATTCTGAAAGCAGCCCAGGACAAAAAGTCTATAGCATATAATGGTAAAAATATTAGATTGGAAGCAGACTTATCCACAGAGACCTGGCAGCCCAGAAAGAACTGGCATGATATATTCAGAGCACTAACGGTGAAAAACATGCAGCCAAGAATACTATATCCAGCTAGGCTATCATTGAAAATAGAAGGAGAGATAAAAAGCTTCCAGGAAAAACAAAAATTAAAAGAATTTGCAAACACCAAACCAGCTCAATAGGATATATTGAAAGGGGTCCCCTAAGCAAAGAGAGAGACTAAAAGTAGTAGACCAGAAAGGAACAGAGACAATATACAGTAACAGTCACCTTACAGGAAATACAATGGCACTAAATTCATATCTCTCAATAGTTACCCTGAATGTGAATGGGCTCAATGCCCCAATCAAAAGACACAGGGTATCATAATGGATAAAAAAACAAAACCCATCAATATACTGCCTACAAGAAACTCATTTTAGACACAAAGATACCTCCAGATTTAAAGTGAGGAGGTGGAAAACAAATTACCAAGCTAATGGACATCAAAAGAAAGCTGGGGTGGCAATCCTTATATCAGATCAATTAGATTTTAAGCCAAAGATTATAATAAGAGATGAGGAAGAACTCTATATCATACTCAAAGGGTCTGTCCAACTAGAAGATCTAACCATTTTGAATATCTATGCCCCTAACATGGGAGCAGCCAACTATATAAACCAATTAATAACAAAATCAAAGAAACACATGGACAATAATACAATAATAGTAGGGGACATTAACATCCCCCTCACAGAAATGGACAGATCATCCAAGCAAAAGATCAACAAGGAAATAAAGGCCTTAAATGACACACTGGACCAGATGGACATCACAGATATATTCAGAACATTCCATCCCAAAGCAACAGAATACACATTCTTCTCTAGTGCACATGGAACATTCTCCAGAATAGATAACAACCTGGGTCACAGATCAGGTCTCAACCAATACCAAAAGATTGGGATCATTCCTTGCACATTTTCAGACCACAATGCTCTGAAGCTAGAACTAAATCACAAGAGGAAGTTTGGAAAGAACCCAAATACATGGAGGCTAAAGAGAATCCTTCTAAAGAATGAATAGGTCAACCAGGAAATTAAAGAAGAAGTGAAAAAATTCATAGAAACAAATGATAATGAAAGCACAACTGTTCAAAAATCTGTGGGGCACAGCAAAGGTGGTCCTGAAAATAAATAGTGATACAAGCCTTTCTCAAGAAACAAGAAAGGTCTCAAGGGCACAACCTGACCCTACACCTAAAGGAGCTGGAGAAAGAACAGCAAAGAAAGCCTAAACCCAGCAGGAGAAGAGAAATAATAAGGATCAGAGCAGAAATCAATGAAATAGAAACAAACAAACAAAACAAAAACAAAAACAAAAACAAAAACAACAGTAGAACAAATCAACGAAACTAGGAGCTGGTTCTTTGAAAGAATTAATAAGATTGATAAACCCCTGGCCAGACTTATCAAAATGGAAAGAGAAAGGACCGAAATAAATAAAATCATGAATGAAAGAGGAGAGATCACAACAAATACCAAAGAAATACAAACAATTATAAGAACATATTATGAGCAACTATACGCCAGCAAATTTGACAATCTGAAAGAGATGGATGTATGCCCAGAGACATATAAACTACCACAACTGAACCAGGAAGAAATAGAAAACCTGAAGAGACCCATAACCAGTAAGGAGATTGAAGCAGTCATCAAAAAGTTCCCAACAAACAAGAGCCCAGGGCCAAGTGGCTTCTGAGGGGAATTCTACAAAATATTTAAAGAAGAATTAATTCCTATTCTCCTGAAACTGTTCCAAAAAATAGAAATGGAAGGAAAACTTCCAAACTCATTTTATGAGGTCAGCATTACCTTGATTCCCAAAACCAGACAAAGACCCCATCAAAAAAGAGAATTATGGACCAATATCCTTGATGAAGACAGACGTGAAAATTCTCACCAAAATACTAGCCAATAGGATTCAACAGTACATTAAAAGGATTATACACCGTGACCAAGTGGGATTTATTCCTGGGCTGCAAGGCTAGCTCAACATCTGCAAATCAATCAATGTGATACAATACATTAATAAAAGAAAGAACAAGAACCATATGATACTCTCAATAGATGCTGAAAAAGCATTTGACAAAGTACAGCATCCTTTCTTGATCAAAACTCTTCAATGTGTAGGGATAGAGGGTACATACCTCAATATCATCAAAACCATCTGTGAAAAACCCACAGCGAATATCATTCTCAATGGAGAAAAACTGAGAACTTTTCTGCTAAGGTCAGGAACATGGCAAGGATGTCCATTATCACCACCGCTATTCTACATAGTACTAGAAGTCCTAGCCTCAGCAATCAGACAACAAAAAGAAATTAAAGACATCCAAATCGGCAAAGAAGAAGTCAAACTATCACTCTTTGCAGATAATATGATACTTTATGTGGAAAACCCAAAAGACTCCACTCCAAATCTGCTAGACCTTGTCCAGGAATTCAGTAAAGTGTCAGGATATAAAATCAATGAACAGAAATCAGTTGCATTTCTATACAACAACAAGACAGAAGAAAGAGAACTTAAGGAGTCAATCCCATTTACTTACTATTGCACCCAAAACCATAAGATACCTAGGAATAAACCTAACCAAAGAGGCAAAGAATCTTTACTCAGAAAACTATGAGGGGTGCCTGGGTGGCTCAGTGGGTTAATGCCTCTACCTTCAGCTCAGGTCATGGTCCCAGGGTCCTGGGATGGAGCCCTGCATCAGGCTCTCTGCTCAGTGGGGAGCCTGTTTCCGCACCCCCACCCCCCGCCCGACTGCCTCTCTGCCTACTTGAGATCTATGTCTGTCAAATAAATAAAATTTTCAAAAAAAAAGTACTCATGAAAGTAATTGAAAAACATCCCATGCTCATGGATTGGAAGAACAAATATTGTGTAAATGTCTATGCTAGCTACCTAAAACAATCTACATGTTTAATGCAATCTCTATCAAAATATCCCTTTTTTTTCTGAAGAAATAGAGAAAATAATCCTAAAATTTATATGGAACCAGAAAAGACCTCAAATAACCAGAGGAATGTTGAAAAAGAAAGCCAAAGTTGGTGACATCACAATTCCAGACTTCAAGCGCTTTACAAAGCTGTCATCATCAAGACAGTATGGTACTGGCAAAAAAAAAAAAAAAAAACAGACACAGAGACCAATGGAACAGAATAGAAAGCCCAGAAATAGACCCTCAACTCTATGGTCAACTAATCTTCAACAGAACAGGAAAGAATGTCCAATGGAAAAAAAACAGTCTCTTCAACAAATGGTGTTAGGAAAATTGGACAGTCACATGTAGAAAAATGACATGGTGCATTTCCTTGCACCAAACACAAAAATAGACTCCAAATGGATGAAAGACCTCAATGTGAGAAAGGAATCCATCAAAATCCTTGAGGAGAACACAGGCAGCAACCTCTTCAACGTCAGCCACAGCAACTTCTTCCTAGAAACATCACCAAAGGCAAGGGAAGCAAGGGCAAAAATGAGCTATTGGGACTTCATCAAGATCAAAAGTTTTTGCACAACAAAGGAAACAAGTCAACAAAACCAAAAGACAACTTATTGAATGGGAGAAGATATCTGCAAATGACATATCAGATAAAGGACTATTATTCAAAATCTATAAAGAACTTACCAAATTCAACACCCAAAGAACAAATAATCCAAATAAGAAATGGGGAGAGGACATGAACAGACATTTCTACAAAGAAGACATCCAGATGGCCAACAGACACATGAAAAAGTGCTCCACATCACTCAGCATCAGGGAAATACAAACCAAAACCACAATGAGATACCACCTCATACCAGACAGATTGGCTAAAATTAACAAGTCAGGAAATGACAGATGCTACTGAGGATGCAGAGAAAGGGGAACCATCCTACACTGTTGGTGGGAATGGAAGCTGGAGCAACCACTCTGGAAAAACAGCATGGAGGTTCCTCAAAAAGTTGAAAATAGAGCTATCCTATGACCCAGCAATCGCACTACTGGGTATTTACCCTAAAGATACAAATGTAATGATCTGAAGGGGTACGTGCACCCGAATGTTAATAGCAGCAATATCCACAATAGCCAAACTATGGAAAGAACCTAGATGTCCATCAACAGATGAATGGATAAAGAAAAGGTGGTATATACATACAATGGAATACTATGCAGCCATCAAAAGAAATGAAATCTTGCCATTTGCAATGACATGGATGGAACTAGAAGGTATTATGCTTAGCAAAATAAGTCAATCAGAGAAAGACAATTATCATATGATCTTCCTGATATGAGGAAGTTGAGAAGCAACGTGGGGGTTTAGGGGGTAGGAAAGGAGTAAATGAAACAAGATGGATCAGGAGGGAGACAATCCATAAGAGACTCTTAATCTCACAAAACAAACTGAGGGCTGCTGGGGGTAGGGGGGTAGGGAGAGGGTGGTTGGATTATGGACATTGGGGAAAGTATGTGCTATGATGAGTGATGTGAGGTGTGTAAACTGGGCAATTCACAGACCTGTACCCCTGGGTCCAATAATACATTATATGTTAATAAAAAATATAAAAATTATAAAAATAAAATAAAAGTGAAAAAAAATAGCATGCTAGGCTCTATGTGCAGATGCATTTCTCTGAGTAGGCTATCTATATCTTCCATTAAATTCTCTAAGGGAATCATACCCTTAGAAAGTTTAATAGTTCTCTTAAATCAACCAACTCAAGACATCTTTTTGAATCATTTTGTTCTTATTAATAACAAGAGGTTAAAATGAAAATAACACACACTATTTAATGGGATTTGGTAAAAAAAATCTCAATAGAATTTTTTAAAGAAGTTCAATTAGAGTATATTTAAGAAATTTAAGTACTAGTTCTAAACTTTGATACTTACATCTAACTATTTAGGAAAATGAATACAACTAAATTCTTACACTTTCGAAAATAAATACATGCTTACCTAGCTTAAAGAAACTTTATTTTTTTTAAAGATTTATATTTATTCATTTCAGAGAGAGAGAGAGAGAGCAAGAGCAGGGGGAGGGGCAGAGGAAAAGCTGACACCCTGCTGAGCAGGGAGCCTGACACAGGACTCTATCCCAGGACCCAAGCTGAAGGCAGACACCCAACCAGCTGAACAACCCAGGTACTCCATTAAAACAATTGGTTCTTTTTAAAAAGTTTTAAACCAATTTCTGTAATTTTCTTTAACTCTT
This sequence comes from Lontra canadensis, assembly GCF_010015895.1. NCBI lineage: Eukaryota > Metazoa > Chordata > Mammalia > Carnivora > Mustelidae > Lontra > Lontra canadensis. The sequence continues at coordinate 1,250,344 of NW_022631015.1, forward strand.
AATTTACATACAAAATTCTTTCTTTTGCTGGTAGTTCAAGATGAGTCTATTTAACTTCTAAGTTTCTACATATACCAACCATAAGACTTCAAGTCTGTTGGTTTATATTGCACAAACACAAATAGTTAACCAGATACTATGCACCAAACCAGATAATGTTGAAACATCAACATTAGATAATCTCATCATAAAGAAAAAATTAAGGGAAAAAATGTATTCTAAAGACTAGACAGATAGCACTATTAGCTACACTTGGAAACTGGAGAGATGTAGACTTACCACTGCCTCAATGCAAATGAATATTAGCCTAGTAATTTTCAAATGAGCTGAGTTTAAGCTAAATCCTATATATATTGGAATATTTGTCTTTGCCTGAATACTTTCTTTTTTTTTTTTAAACAGACTTTTTTTTTTTTTTTAGATTTTATTTATGTATCTGATAGAGACAGAGAGAGAGAGAGCACAAGCCGGGGGAGTGTGAGAGGAAGAAGCAGGCTTCCCACCAAGCAGGGAGCCCTATGCAGGGCCCGATCCCAGGATGCTGGGATCGAGACCTGAGCTGAAGGCAGACACTTAACGACAGCCATGCAGGCACCTGTGCCTGCATACTTTCTCTTCTTCCTTGAAATCTCTGGTGTGACGCCTTCCTTGATTCCACCTCCTCACACCCACCCTCTCAGTTAAGTGCCAAAATGTTACTTAGAGCATTACCTGCCAAGACACTCTCAATGCTGTTTTGTAATTATCTCTTATTTGCTTTAGATTCTGAGCTGCAAGACCCTTCTCAGCAGGATTCATGTCTTTGTATCTGTGATATCTGGCACATAATTTGTACTAAAGAAATATTATTGGTTGAATGAAAAAAGGGCCCTTTATAAAACCATGAACAAATACAAAAATGTAGAAACAAAACACACATTTGAATCTCATCTCATCTTTCTCTCTAAAGTTCTGATTCAAGAAAAGAACTCTATGTAGTCTGATTTTAGTAGGGACTTTTTATGAACACAACGGAGATAATGCAACTGAGCCAAGATATTAGCGCTGCCGTTTATGAGGTTGCTAGAGATCAGACGCATCACTCATCCACTTTCAACATGACAATATGCTTGGGGAGTTGATAGATCTGCAGCTACAAGCCCGCATTGCACAAGCCTGTGGGTTCCTGTTGCTTATGTCAACAGGGAGTCTTTTCCCCAGCAAATGATTTGGTATACTTTTCATCTTCCTTGACAATTAAAGCTCAAGTGTGGCATGTTTGTGTTTCAGGTGAAAGGTTTAAGGCACTAAGAGAGAGTCACCCTCATTGCATCATAAACAGCTAATTAGCTGGCATTATTTCCAAATAGCCTTTGATTAAAGCCTTTGAGACAGTGACAGTAAAGAACAACAAGGTTCAAGTCTTTGTTAATCAAACAAAACAAGTGCCGCCCATAACAGTCATCTCTTGGAGCTCATTGCCAGAAAAGTAGACCCACCAAAGAACAGCCCATCATTCAACATCGTCTGAAAGAAATCTACAAAGGTATCCTACCCTAGAATATAACAAGATGCCCCAAAGTGCCTAAAGTGTAGAGAGGTTCAGAATTACTTTTCAAAGAGGCTACAAGAAGTTATGTTATCCCCAGCAGAGAATACAGCTAATAATAAAACATGGACCGTTGTGGCAAGAGAAATTCTCATATATCTCCTCCCAGGTTGCATTTGCTGGCTAACAGCTGCAGATTACAAACTGGAACATGCATCAAGTTGTATCTTCAACCTCTGCCTCCTGGCTCTTTGTATTTCTTTTCCCTCAACCTATTCCTGACCATTTCCCCTGTTGTTTCAGCCCAACCTCATCACTTCTCTCCTCTAAGATCTTAGTGAGATCAAAGGCTGTGGTTCATCTCAATAAGGTACATCTAATGTGAAAAATAGTCATGTTATTGCTGTACATAGATCACCAGAGCTAGGTAATAAAGGAAAGCCTTTGTACCCAGATAAAGGAGGGTGAAAAGTGAGAGAGCACAGGGCATCTTTCCGGTGTCCTTTGAATAGAGTCACTGCAGCTTGTCCTAGGACCTGTTCTAAAGCCTCTTCATTCAGTTCAGTATCCACTGAGTGCCTCCTTTGTGTCAGGCACCATACTAGACACTGAGGATGAAAAAACAAAAAAAGGAGGGGGAGGGCCTGGGTGGCTCAGTTGGTTAAACGACTGCCTTCCACTCGGGTTATAATCCTGGAGTCCCAAGATCAAGTCCCGCATCAGGCTCCAGTCCCGCATCAGGCTCCCTGCTGAGCAGGGAGCCTGCTTCTCCCTCTGAACTTTCCCTTCTCATGCTCTCTCTCTCTTATTCTCTCTCTCAAATAAATAAATAAAAATAAAATCTTTGGGAAAAAAAGAAAAAGAAAAAAATGGGCAAGACACATGCCTACTCTCAAGTTGAGTAGTGTCTGTCTGGGTCTAGGTTAGGTTATAAGAATGATCTTGCTGTGTAAATTCAGAAGAAATGGTTAGGAAAAATAGACTCTGGTCTTCCATAAGATCTCTTGGAGGGAAGCTTAGATATAAGAACCTTTGTTCCGGGCTTCATCTGCCCACTCCCAGCCACAGCCCCCAAAACTCCCCAGTCAAAGGGCAGTTCTATCTGCCTCTACTCCCTCTTCATGGCTCATGGTTCCTTACTAAATCATAGGCTCCCTCCTACCTCTTGCTACCTTTCCCATCAGGAATTCAAAATCTATTTTCTCCAGTTTTGCTTCCAACTCAGATCGTCCCTGGTCCCATGTAGTGACAGAATTTCTCCATACTCAGTAGACACAGGCATAGTTTCTTCTTTAATTTTGTCCCAGTAAAATGTATAAATTTGTTTACATTTTCCTGAAATAACATTAACAAGAGACTCAAGGGCCACCCTGCTTCCAAACATGTTAGATAATATTGTCAGAATCTTGAATTATGCCACTAAATAATTTATCAGGTACACAGTCTCCTAGCAAATACACAAGATTTGGTTAAATGAGATCAAGCAAATTGAAATAAAAGAATGAGTGGGGAATCAAAAGATAAGAAATTTTCCCCCAAAGAGTGACTCATTAGATGTTAAATTCATTCCAAATTCATATTTATTCAAGACTCATGTAATTGCCCTGACATTGAGAATCATGGTAAACTTAATACAGATAGGTAATAAAATATTTGCACCTGGAATGGAGGCTTTTGATCATTCTTTTTGATTGTTCTTTTTGTTGTTGTTATTGTTGATGATTTGGTAGTGAACTTGCAAGACTCTGGGGTTGAATTTCATTAATGCACAATGTAAAGGTACAGGATTCTTGTTTCTCATCCACAAATTGCTTCCAGGTAAAGCAGTGATTCTCAATTAAAAATGATTGGGTCCACAAAGGACATTCACTGAGCAACGTATGGAGACATTTTTGTCTTCACAACTTGGGGATGGGGGCTGTTACTGGCAATAGGTAGAGGCCAGGGGTGCTACTAAACATCTTATAATGTCTAGGACAAGCCCCCACAATAAAGAAACAAGCCCCCCCTGACTAAAATGTCAAAAGTGCTACAGTTATACAACCTACCCTCAAGAAATCCATTAAGCATGTACAGTGTGTTCCTATCCCCTGTGTTTCCTTTTGCCTATTACACAGCTTCACCTTTCCCATGTCACACAGATGCATTCACTGAGTGGCCCTCAAAGGATTACCTATAGGAAGACCATCCTAACATTCTGTGCCATGCTAGGGTCTAGATGGCATTTGATCTTCTCTTCTATAGAAATAACGTCTTTTCCTGGGGATGAAGGTGCCAGAGTTGGTGAGCAGATTCCCATCAGGCTCATGAGCACTCCAAACCCTTGTGATTGTCAAAAGGGAATCTCAACCACAGCTGAACAATTTTTTTTTAATTTACTTTTAAGAATCAGAGAAATCAGGGGAATGATTAAATTTAGCAATAGATGCTTGGCTTTGCATTGCCTGGATTGTCACTGCTAATCTATAATGGACGGTGTTATGTACGGTGTAAACAGACCCTTTCTGGAAGTCACGTCCAACCTACCATACTCAGGACCTCCTGGTGAGAGTATTCTTTTCACCACAATTACATTTGGAGTCTTATTACCCTGGCTACATTGACAGTACCAAAGATGGGCATCTGACCCAAAGGTGGTCCAGAAGGGAGCCTAGAATAAGAGTTCTGCTCAACATGAATTCTTAATACAGATGATCAATTGGCAGGAACTACCATGTCTTTTATTTGAAGTGTTTGTGCTACATATAGAGAAGGAAACAGAGAGTTGGGACACAGAGAAGCCAGTGAATAGAATCCATGAATGGAATGGGATATAGGCAAGCAGTTATATGATGCAGAAAGAAGACAAATGTGTTATATACGTATGCTTGTGAATCCCTGGTTCCTAGAACCAGCACTGGCTCATAGGTAGGAGTTCAAAAATACCTATGTAATGATTGACTTAAGAATAAAAAGATGTAAAAAAAAAAAAAGAATAAAAAGATGTGTGTTAATACTGTTAGGAGAACTAGAGAAATGGAGCCACAGGAGAGCTCCTGACCATAGTGTTCAGGTCCTGTACAGGAAGCTGTAGGCATGTACTATTGGGTGAATGATAATGTAACTTGACCCCTGAATGTCTCATATACTGTATAACATCTGTGTTTCCCTGAGGCTGAGCTGGACCTCTGTAGAGGCAGCCCCCTGTCTTTCCTTTTTACTTATGCAATTTCAAAATAAAATAATAGTAACCTGGGTTTTCTAGAGTACTCTTAAAATGTAAAAGAAAAGATCCACGAGATCTTTTTTCAAAGTCCCTAAACTCAGAAAGATTTTTTTAAATGAATGGAAGACTGCTGAACTTAGAGGCCTAAAGTATATATCTGCTCTGAGGTTAATCTCTAGGACATCTTGACTTTCCTTCTAGTTCATGGTATAGATTAATAAAGGGACAAAATCTCTTAGTGAGACTGGAAGAAAGAAAAAATATTTTTCAGATGGTTTATTCCCTCACCTGCTATAACCGCACTGTGCCTCTTGCCAGATCGACTACTGGAATTTCTGTACCTCCTCCTGCATGATATAAATAGGACTGAGGTTTGATGAGCTCTGTCCCAGCTAAGACTGGGACAGACCACAACTTTGCCCGGCTCCACTCTGAATGAGTCAGCACAACTTGAATCACCCTATAATCAAAACATGGTATTTTCTGGAGCCCTAAACCCACAGCAAAACATTAGATAATAACTAGCCTATTAATAAGAGATGAAAGTGTTATTTTAAGATTAGGTTAACCTAGAAAAAAGTTGACTCAATTTTGACTTACTAAAATGACCAAGATTGTGTATATTAATGGCTCAACTATTTATGTCCTTAGCAGTGCTCAAATTAACAGGCACATATCTACTCTTATAACTTTTTGTGGCATTAAAATGATCACACATGATCTAGATAAGACTTGTCTCTTATTCTTTGCCAAGTAGATAAATGGTGAACATGAGCAAGACACAGTGCAAGGGTGATTGCTGCGCTGGTTGTTATAGTAAGATTTTTAATTAAGAATTCATTTCTCAAAAAAAAAAGAATTTATTTCTCAATTTGCATGGAACTAACTTATACAAAAATGAGGAAAAATAAGAGGAAAGTTTCTTTTTTTTTTTTTTTTCAGAAAAATCTCTCTATATATCTTTGAACTATTTCCAGTGGCCCTGATAATTATATAGATCAGATAGTATGCCTGTTTTACAGAATTGAGACCTATCAACACAAAACACTTTGCTGCTGATTCTGGGAATGAAACCTAGTTTTTTTCTCATTTTAATTTCAGTACTATGACCTAATTAACATGGATTTCATTATCTGAGTAATTAAATGAAACCAAAGAAAATAAATGGAACTATTATCTCAAAATTTTTGGTATCAGATGTTTATTTCTGGCTCTGATAGAGTAGCTTACATCAATCCAACCATCTTGCTGAGGATGACTATAAAAGCAGGACAATATACAAAGTGAGTTGTTGAAAGATACCAAATAGTAACCAAGTCAGATGGGATTTGAGGGTCAAGATCTCAGAGAGATAAAACACAGGTGAGTTCAACATTCTTCCTTGCTTTTCCTCTTGACACATTTGTTATATCTTAAGCAATACTCCAGCATGAGCAAAATCAGAGATTCAGAGCTTTGATCAGTTGTCATAGCACAGTGGAGATGAAACTGCAGTCCAGGAACTACAAAGGCAACAATATTGGAGTAGTCAAGAATTTAGAGAAACAGAAACCATAGATTAATAAGCACAACATTTTACATTGCGTTTCACCTTGAGATACTTGTCAGTTCCTAACCTATGTACCATGAGAGTCCAAGAAGCCAATAGGAGAGTGTCAAGTAAGAGACCACAAAACTTAGAGCATTTGAAAACTCATGGTACCCTTGGGGCACCTGAGTGGCTCAGTGGGTTAAAGCCTCTGTCTTCGGCGCAGGTCATGATCTCAGGGTCCTGGGATCAAGCCCCGCATCGGGCTCTCTGCTCGTTGGGGAGCCTGCTTCCCCATCTCTCTCTGCCTGCCGCTCTGCCTACTTGTGATCTCTCTCTGTGTATCAAATAAATAAATTAAAAAAAAATATTTCAAAAACTCATGGTACCAGAGAGAAAAAAGAGATACCTAAGGAGCTAGGCCCTGTAGTAAGAAAAAGCTAGAAATAGACTGGCCTACACAAAGACATGAAGCATCTCAATCCCTTATTGGATAAAGGTGATCTGTATTTATGTCTGTTAGAAGAAAAGCAAATTCTCTCTAACAGAAGAGAACATAATTCAGAGAATCTATAATTTTAATACAAAATATCCAGGCTCCAATCATAAATTAGCTGATATGATAATAAATAAGACCAAATGAATGAAAACCAAGACACAAGTGTAGATAAAAGAAACAGACCCACAAGTAATCTAGATATTGTTGTTGTTAGATAGAAATGATTAATAGTCAAGAAAAGAGGTAAAAAAGATGGAGAGTGTATATTTTTAAAATATATGAAATATAAAGATGCTAAAAATGAAAAATATAGTTATCAGAAGAATTACAAAATGTACTCAACAACGAATTAAATAAAATAGAAGAGAGAATTAGTAAATTAGAAAACAGGTTAATAGACAAAGGGAAAAAGTGATGAAAAATAAATAAAAGAGTATAAGAAACACATAACCTGGCGGAAAGGTCTAACACATATGTAATTGGAGTTCCAGGAGAAGAAAGAGAAAGGAACAGAAGCAATATTTGAAAAGAAATAGTCCCAGAAGTTCCCAAAATGATAAAAAAACATTAATTCACAGAATTAAGAAGGTCTACAAAATTGAAATAGGATAAATACAAAGGGGGAAAAACACATTTAGCTACATCAGAATTACATCATCCTGAAAACACCAAAAATCAGCATGCTGACAACCAAAACAGACAGAGATCTTTAAAAAAGCCCAGGATGAGGGGTGGAAGTTTTAAAGAGGAAGATACATTACAGTTAAGGCAACAATTATACTTACAGCTGACTTTTCAAAAGAAACAATAGAATCCAAAAGATAATGGAATAGCAATTTTTTTGCATTTTTCAAATGCTCAAAGAAATGTTTTCCAAATTCTAGATCTAGAAAAATATATTTTTAAACGAAGGCTAAATAAGATATTTAATTAAATCTGTTGGTATGTATCATAGAAGGCAAAGCTGCAGATTTAGAAAAACTTATTTGTGCAATACATTTTTTGCTAACATATGTGCCTATTCCCACTAGGCCATGGGTTATACCTGCAAGGAAACAGACAAGATAGGAAACCATAAGGTATTTTTAAGGGCAAACAACTAATGCATCTCTTATTTTTCCTTGCTCCAACTCACAACTTTCACCCAGCTTTTACCTTGGTCCTCAAATATATTAAACGTCCAGCATAAGAAACTATGTCTTTATGTAAGTTGACTTTTTGGTAATTCAAAAACATGAGAAAAATAAATGTAAACATTTTATCTAGCACCATACAGTAGCTGAGAAAGAGGGAGAACAACCTTATCCTCTCCCTTTCTGCATTATGGTCTCAATGTTCCTGCATTAGACAAAAGAGGTTGAGGTATGGAGCTGAATAGATGCATAAATAATTTTCTAGAGATGCATTACCTGATGATAACTAAGCCTAGACTATCTGAAAACAAGATAGTACCTTTTCTTTATAAAGTCCACAAAGTGTGAAGAAAAGATCATGGGCTTTAGTATCATAGAGATCTTTCATATGAAATCTTCACATCCATCACTTTCCAGCTGAATGACTTTGAGCAAAACACAACCTCTTTGAGCTTTATTTACTCAATTTTTTAAAGTGAGATTACTAATGATTACTTCAAAGAGCTGTAAATATTAAACTAGGTAATAAATATGAAGTTTGGAGTACAGTGCATGATTTATAGTTGGCACTCGAAATAGTAGGATTCTTAGAAATTATATAGGTATATTGGTCTATCAGTTAAGAAGAAAGTACTGAATGACAAAGACAAAGTGGAGAAAAAGAAATAGATAAATCCATTGTCACTTGAGAATGATGAGGAGTCTGGCTGTGTACTAACAAAAGCAACATGTTATTTATACATGCTGATTTCCCTATTCTGCAAGCTGTGAAATTTTGTTGCCTTAGAGATAGGGTAGTTATTAGCCACCAGTAAAAATAAGCATACTGCTGAGAATTTATAGGAAAAATGCATTTCATTAAGTGCCATCTGAGCCACCCACACTGTGAACAAGGATTCTGGCAACAAAGGGGTTATTGTTGCCAAGTTCCTGCCAAATGTTATTTTCCTAAGTTAGTGTGTTGTTTTTTTTTTTCTGACCAAGCCTGAACAAAGAGTTCCAGATGGCAACATGGAGTGAGAAAGCCCCATCACCACAGACCAAAAATCTCCCCAAATCCGAAGAAGATTGGAAAAACCTTTAAAAATATTTCCCCTGAATGGATGAAGGGGATGAGTACCACATGCAAATATAAAGTAGGAAATAATGGTGATTAGACTTTAGAATGAATTCTTTGAGGATGGTAATTAGGGATTTTCCATTTTTAAATGTTCCCCCAGTGTGGGGCCCCTGTAAAGAACAAGGTTCTTATGAAGTGCTAGAGGGATTGAATTAGACTTCTTGCTAGAGAAGACATTAAAGTTCACTTTAAAAACATAAACAGCAATGACCACTTTATTGAACTCCTGTATGATTCAGTCACTGTGCTAAGCAGTTCACGTGTATTATAAAATCTAATCCTTACAAGAACCCTATGATAACCTTATTTCATCCTTATTTTTTAGTTGCAGCAACACAACCTCAGAAAGGTTAAAGAGTTTTCCTGTGATCTTGGAGCTAGTCAGTAGCAGAGCTGGGCTCCAAACAAGTTCTGTCTAAATTTAAAGGTTGTATTCTACCACTGTACTAAGAAAGTGGGGCAAAGTTGTAAAAGTTCCACCTTTTCATGAATAGGTAACTTAAAAAAATCAATGTATAAAATTAAGTTTGGCCAATAAAGAAATACTTCCAATATAAGAATGTAGGTCAAGAAACTCAGAAAGATACCCACTTTTTTAGGAAATCATGGGACATTCTTTGAAATCAAGAAGTTCAGTGTCATGAGGTTAAAATTAAAAGCATTCCAAAAAGTCACAGAGGGCCAAGTGTTTAACTCTGCCCCCATACGTGTGTGAAAGGAGAGTTTACACATTTACAGTTTTAAACCCTCATGTTGCCTTATGCAAGTCTGTAGTGTGTACACTCTCCTTTACCCTTTATCTTAGCAGGAAAATGTGATGAGCAAGTTGCAGGTATAAATGTGCAAACTGTTTAATTTATTGTTCGATTTTCTTCTGAATGTGAGATGTAATGACAGAGAGACAACGATGGAAGTCTTGTTTTCATTACTTTTTAGAAATAGAAAACAATGAAAAACAGATATGGAAAGTACTCAGATATGGACTGCAAGTTCAGTTTCATCCCATAGGAACAACCTGCCTCCACTTCAGAGTCTCTACCATCATTTATAGCTGTCATCTGTAAACTAAAGACCCTGATATTAATCCCACATATCTTTACTGAGCTACAAAGCCATATATCCAATTAGTTTCCAGACAACTCCAGTTATATGTCACAAACAGTGCAAATTCAATATATCTAAAATTGAGCACATCATCTTTCAGTCCAAATATGTTCTTTCTGTGGTACCCCCTATGCCACAGGATAATCCAGGAATCCTCACAGCCGTGATCCAGGGTCACATTTGATCCCCCTCTCTCTCCCTCCACATCCAATCAGCCATCAAGTTCTGCTAGTTCCATCTGTGTATATTTCCCAATTTCATCTCTGCCCTGTCCCTCTCCATTCCCAGTTCCACTCTTAGTTCATTATTTTTCATATCAAATAAACCAAGGCTCCTTGTCATTCTCCCTGTAGTCTTGTTCTGACATAATTCTCTTTCCATACTGCATCCAGAATGATCTTTATGATATTTAATCTGGTTCTGTCACCTCACTGGCAGAAACCTTTAACTTTTTCTCCAGACATTTCTGTATTAAGTTGAAAAGACTTCACATGACATTCAAGATCCTTCATGATCTATCACCTCCCCTTTTTAACATCTATTTTGTTCCTCTTTTATTGAGGTGTTTTTTTAAAGATTTTATTTATTTATTAGAGGGAGTGAGCATATGAGAGAGAGCATGAGCAGTGTGGAAGGGTACTAGGGGAGGGAAGAAGTAGACTCCCCACTGAGCAGGGAGCCCAACACATTAACCCTGGGATCATGACCTGAGCTGAAGGCAGATGCTTAACTGACTGAGCCACCCAGGTGCCCCTTTTTAACCGAAGTATTTATATAAAGTGCACAAACCATAAATATACTGCTGGAAAACTTTTACATAGCATGTACCTGCACAAAAACCATCCAGATCAAGATACAGAACATTTTTTATTGATTTTTTATTTTAATTTCAGTATAGTTAGCATACAGTGTTCTATTAGTTTCAGGTGTACAATATAGTGATTCAACAATTCTATACATTACTCAGTGCTCATCATGATAAGTGCTCTCTCTAACCCCCATTACCTATTTCATTCATTCTTCCACCCACTTTTCCTCTGGTAACCATCACTTTGTTTTCTATAGTTAAGAGCCTATTTCTTGGTTTCTCTCTTTCTTTTTTCTTTTTTTTCTAATTATGTTATGTTAGTCACCATATAGTATATCACTAGTTTTTGATGAAATGCTCCAAGATTCGCTGTTTACATATAACACCCAGTGCTCCATGCAATACGTGCTCTCCCTACCAGCCTCACCCATCCCCCCACCCCTCTCCCCTCTAAACCCTAAGTTTGTTCCTTGGAGTCCACAGTCTCTCATGGTTCATTACCCCTTCTGATCCCCACCCCCTTCTCTTTTCCTTTCCTTCTCCTAATGTCCTCCATGTTATTCCTTATGTTCCACAAGTAAGTGAAGCCATATAATAATTGACTTTTTCTGCTTATTTCACTCAGCATAATCTCTTCCAGTCCCATCCATGTTGATGCAAAAGTTGGGTATTCATCCTTTTTGATGGCTGAGTAATATTCCATTGTATACACAATCACGTCTTCTTTATCCATTAGTCTGCTGAAGGGTATCTTGGCTCTTTCCACAGTTTGGCTATTATGGACATTGCTGCTATGAAAATTGGGATATATATGGCCCTTCTTTTCACTACATCTGTATCTTTGGGGTAAATACTCAGTAGTGCAATTGCTGGGTCATTGGGTAGTTCTATTTTTAATTTTTTGAGGAGCCTCCACACTTTTTTCCAAAGTAGCTGCATCAACTTTCATTCCCACCAAGAATGCAAGAGGGTTCCCCTTTTTCACATCCTCTTCAACATTTGTTGTTTCTGGCCTTGTTAATTTTTGCCATTCTAACTGGTATAATTTGGTATCTCAATGTGATTTTGATTTGAATCTCCCTAGTGGCTAATGATGATGAACATTTTTTTGTGTGATTGTTAGCCATTTGTATGTCTTCATTGGAGAGGTGTCTGTTCATGTCTTTTGCCCATTTTTTGACTTGATTATCAGTTTTTTGGGTGTTGAGTTTGAGAAGTTCTTTATAGATCTTGGATATCAGCCCTTTGTCTGTAGTGTCATTTGTGACTATCTTCTCCCATCCTGTGGGTTGCCTCTTTGTTTTGTCGACAGTTTCCTTTGCTGTGAATAAGCTTTTTATCTTGTTGAAGTCCCAGAAATTCATTTTCACTTTTGTTTCCATTGCCTTTGGAGACATGTCTTGAAAGAAGTTTCTGTACCACTTCTTCATCTATTCATCTATCATTGGACATTTGGGTTGCTTCTATAACTTGGCAATGGAAAAGAAGTGTTACTATAAACACAGGGGTGCATATACCCCTTTGGCTTAGTGTTTTTGTATTTTGCAGGTAAATAGTAGTACAATTACTGGATCATAGGATAGTTCCATTTTTAACTTTTTGAGAAACCTCCATACTGTTTTCCACAGTGGGCTGTGCCAGTTTGCTTTCCCATCAACAGTGCATCATTACCACATCCTAACCAACACCTGTTGCTTCTTGTGTTGTTGATTTTAGTCATTGTGACAGGTGTGAGAGATAGCTCATTGTAGTTTTGATTGCATTTCCTTGATGATCAGTGATGTTGAATCTCTTTTTTTAAAAAATATTTTATTTATTTATTTGATAGAGAGAGATCACAAGTAGGCAGAGAGGCAGGCAGAGAGAGAGGGAAGAAGCAGGCTCCCTGCCGAGCAGAGAGCCTGATGTGGGGCTCGACCCCAGGACCCTGAGATCATGACCTGAGCTGAAGGCAGAGGTTTTAACCCACTGAGCCACCCAGGCGCCCCAATGTTGAGTCTCTTTTAATGTGTCTGTTGGCCATCTGGATGTCTTTTTTGGAGAAATGTCTGTTCATGTCTTATGCCCACTTTTTAATTAGATTATTTTGGTTGTTGACTTGTATCTTTTTTAATATTTTGAATGTTAACTTTTTATCAGATATGCTATTTACAAATATATTTTGTATTCTGTAGGTTGTCTTTTAGTTTTGTTGATGGTTTCCTTTGTTATGCAAAAGCTTTTTATTTTGATGTAGTCCCAATAGTTTATTTTTGCTTTTATTTCCCTTGCCTCAGGAAACATATCTAGAAAAATATTGCTACTGTCAGTCAGAGAAATTACTACCTGTGCTCTTCTGGGAATTTTATTATTTCAAGTCTCATGTTTATATCTTTAATCTATTTTGAGTTTATTTTCATGTGTGGTGGAAGAAAATGATTCACTTTCTTTTGCATGTAGCTGACCAGTTTTCCTGAAACCATTTACTGAAAACAGTTTTTCCCATTGCATATTCCTTCCTCCTTTGTTGAAAATTAGTTGACCATAGAGTTGAGGGTCCATTTCTGGGTTCCCTATTCTGTTTCATTGATTTATAGGTCTATTTTTTGTGCCAGTACCATAAAGTTTTGATTACCACATCTCTATAGAATAACTGGAAATCTAGAATTGTGTTACCACCAATTTTTCTTTTTTAAAATTGCTTTGGTAATTCAGGGTCTTTCGTGGTTCCATATAAATTTCATAATTGTTTGTTCTAGTTCTGTAAAAAATGTTGTTAGTATTTTGATAAGAATTGCATTAAATCTATAGATTGCTCAGTAGTATAGACATTTTAAAAGCATTTGTTCTCCCAACCAATGAGCATGGAATGTCTTTCTATATCTTTGTGTCGTCTTGAATATCTTTCACCAATGTTTTATAGTTTTCAGACTATAGATCTTTTACCTCTTTGGTTAAATTTATTTCTAAGTATTTTATTATTTTTGGTACAATTGTAAATGGTATTGTTTTCTTAATTTCTCTTTCTGCTGCTTCATTATTAGTGTATAGAAATGAAACAGATTTCTATACATTGACTTTATATTGTGATTTTTCTGAATTCATTTATTAGTAGTTTTTTGGTGGAGTCTTTAGGGTTTTCCCAACATAGTATCATATTATCTGCAAATAGTGAAAGTTTTACTTCTTCCTTACTGATTAGATGCATTTTATTTGTTTTTGTTGTCTGATTGCTGTGGCTAAGTCTTCCAGTACTGTGTTAAATAAAAGTGGTGACAGTGGACATCCTTGTCTTGTTCCTGTCCTTAGGGGAAAAGTTTTCAGTTTTTCCCCCTTGAGGATAATGTTTACTGTGCGTTTTTCATATAAGGTCTTTATTATGTTGAAGTATGTTCTTTCTAGACCTATTTTGTTAAGGGTATTTATCATGAATGGATGTTGTAATTTGTCAAATGCTTTTTCTGCTTCTATTGAAACGATAAAATGGTTTTTACCCTTTCTCTGAATGATATGATGTATCACATTGACTGATTTCTAAATATTGAACTACCTCTACATCCCAGGAATAAATCCCCTTTGATGGTGATGAATTATATTTTTTAACATAGTGTTGGCTTCCGTTTGCTTGTATTTTGTTGAGAAATTTTGCATCTATGTTCATACTGGTCTGTAGCTCTCTTTTCTAGTGGTGTCTTTATTTGGCTTTGGTATCAAGGTAACACTGGCCTCATAGAATGAATTTGGAAGTTTTTCTTCCTCTTCTACTTTGTTGAATAGTTTGAGAAGAATAGGTATTACTCTTTTGTAAATTTTTGGTAGAATTTCCCTGCGAGGCCATCTAATCCTAAACTTTTGTTTAGGTTTATTCATTACTGGTTCAATTTCATTTCCAGTAATTGGTCTGTTCAAATTTTCTTTCTTCCTGTTTCAGTTTTGGAAGGTTATATGTTTCTAGAAATTTGTTCATTTCTTCTAGGTCATCCAATTTGTTAACATATATTTTTTCTTAGTATTCTGTTGCAATTGTTTTTATTTCTGTGGTGTTTGTTGTTATATCTCCTCATTCATTTGTGATTATGATTTGAGTCCTCTCTCTTGTTCTCTCTTTTGTTTTTGTTTTTGTTGTTTATGAATCTAGAGAGATTTATCAGTTTTGTTGATCTTTTCAAGGAACCATCTCCTGTTCCTTAGAAAGTTAAAAATAGAACTACCCTATGATCCAGCAATCACACTACTAGGTATTTACCCCCAAAATGTGAAAATACTAATTTAAAAGTATACATGCACTACAATGTTTATTGCAGCATTATCTACAATAGCTAAATTATAGAAATAAACAAAAAAACAAAAAGTTATAAAAACAGCCTGTGTCCATCAACTGATGAATGGATAAAGAAGATGTGGGGTGTGTGTGTGTGTGTGTGTATGTGTGATGTACTGTATGGTGATGAAAATAACATAATAAAAAATTATTTTTAAAAACTTAAGAAAAAACAAAGAGCAAGCTCCTAGTTTCATTGATCTGTTCTATTGGTTTTTTCTTTTTTTTTTTAGTTTCTACATCATTTATTTCTTTTTTTAAAGATTTTATTTATTTTTTAATTTAAAAAATTTATTATTATGTTCAATCAGTGAACATATAGCACATAATTAGTTTTTTATGTAATGTTCAATGATTCATTAGTTGTGTATAACACCCAGTGCTCATCACAGCATGCATCTTCCTTAATACACATCACCCAGTTACCCCATTCCCCCACTCCCCTCTCTTCTGTAACCCTCAGCTTTTTCCTGGAGTCCAGAGACTCTCACAGTTTGTCTCCCTCTCTGATTTCTTCCCATTCAGTTTTCCCTCCCTTATCCTGTGGTCTTCTGTGCTATTCCTTATGTTCCACATAGAGTGAAACCATACAATAATGGTCTTTCTGTGCTTGTGTAATCCCTTCCAGTTCCATCCATATCGATGCAAGTGGTGGTTATTTCTCCTCTAATCTTTATTATTTCCTTCCTTCTGCTGCTTTGGGTTTTGTTTATTGTCTTTTTTCTAGCTCCTTTAGGTATAAGGTTAGGTTATTTCAGATTTTTCTTGCTTCTTGAAGTAGGCCTGTATTGCTATAAACTTCCCTCTTAGAACTGCTTTTGCTGCATCCCAAAATTTGGGTTTAATCTGTTTTCATTTTCATTTATTTCTGTGTAATTTTTGTTCTTCTCTTAATTTCCTGGCTGACCCATTCATTGTTCTGGGGCATGTCACTTAACCTCTATGTATTTGTGCTCTTTGAAGATATTTTCTTGTGACTAATTTCTAATTTCATAACATTGTGGTTAGAAAAGATGCATGGTAGGACATCAATCTTTTTTAATTTATTGAGACTTGTTTTCATATGTGGTCTATTCTGGAGAATGTCCCATATGCACTTGAAATGAATGCATACTCTGCTGTTTTAGGATTAAATATTCTGAATATATCTGTTAAATCAACTGGTCTAGTGTGTCATTCAAAGTCACTGTTTCTTTGTTGATTTTCTGTTTGGATTATCTGGTCCATTAATATAAGTGAGGTGTTAAAGTCCCCTACTATTGTATTAGTAGTGATTGTATTACTAGTGATTTATTCCTTTGTTTGTTATTAACTGTTTTATGTATTTGGGTGCTCCCATATTGGGAGCATAAATATTTGCAGTGGTTGTATCTTTTTGTTAGATTGCCTCCTTTATTATTATTTAGAGTCTTTCTTTGTCTCTTGTCACAGTTTTTGTCATAAAGTCTCTTGTCTGATGTAAGTACTGCTACTCCAGCTTTCTTTTGACACCCACTTTCATGACATGTTTCTCCTTCCCCTCACTTTCAGTCTGCAGGTGTCTTTAGGTCTGAATTCAGTCTCTTGTGGACAGCATATAGATGTTTTTTTTTTTTAATCCATTCTGTAACTCTGTGTCTTTTGATTGGAGCATTTAGTTTATTTACATTCAAAACAATTGTTAATAGATCTACGTATTTATTGCCATTTTGTTATTTGTCTTGTGGTTTTTTTTTTGTAGTTTTTCTCTGATCCTTTCTCTTGCTCTCTTTCATGGTTTGTTAGCTTTACTTTGTGATATTCTTGGATTCCTTTCTCTTTATTCTTTGTATATCTATTACTGTTTTTTTTTTAATGATTGCCATTAGGTTTGTATATAACATCTTCTGCAATAGCTGTCTATATTAAGTTGATGGTTATTTAACTTAAAACTCATTCTTTACTCCTTCTGTCACCCCACAATTTAGGTATATGATGTCATATTTTACATGCTTTTTTTGTGAATCTCTTGACTGATTTTTACAGGCATACTTATTTTACTGCTTTTGTGTTTCCAACTTTTAATATACTCCCACTTGTGGTCTTTCCTTTGTACTCAGAGTCTCCTTTAACATTTCTTTTAGGATGATTTAGTGGTCATGAACTCCTTTAGTTTTTGTTTGTCTGACAAACTCTTCAACTCTCCTTTATTCTAAGTGATAGCCTTGCTGGATAGGGTACCCTTGGCTGCAGATTTTTCCTATTCAGCACTTTGAATATGTCATACCACTCTCTTCTGGCTGGCAACATTTGTGCTAAAATAGCTGCTGGTAGTCTTCTGGGTTTCCCTTGTATGTAACTGTCTTCTTTTCTCTCATTTCCTTTAAATTTTTTTTTCTCTGTTACTATTTTTAGCCACTTTAATTATATGTGTCTTGGTATGGACCTCCTTGGGTTGACTTTATTAAGGGATGTCTGCACCCCCTGGATTTGGATATTAATTTCCTTCCTCAGATTAGGGAAATTTTCAGCTATTATTTCTTCACATAAATTTTCCACCCTCCTTCTCTCTCTTCTTCTTCTGAGATTCCTAGAATGCAAATATTATAATGGTTGTCATAGTCACCGAGTTCCCTAAATCTATTCTCATGTTGTATAATTCTTTTTTTCTCTTATTTGCTCAACTTGATTACTTTCTATTACTTTCCATTACTCTGCCTTCCAGGTCATTAATTCATTCCTCTGTTATTTATTCCATTAAGTGTATTTTTTACTTCATTTCTTATTTTTTCATCTCTGATTGGTTCTTGTCTCTTTCTTAAGGGTCTCACTGATTTCTTCCACTCTATTCTCAAGTCCATTGAGTGTTTATATGATCATTACTTTACATTCTTTACCTGGCATGCTACTTATATTCTTTTTGCTTAGGTCTCTTGCTGTGGTTTTGTCTTATTCTTTCATTTAGGACATATCCCTCTATCTCCTCATTTTGTCTATCTTTATTTGTTGTCTGTGTTAGGAAAGTTAGCTACATCTCTTCTTGAAGGTAATGGTTTTATGAAAAAGACATCCTGTAGTACACTGCAGTGCAGTGTCCTCTGTTCTCCAGGACCTGGCACTTAAGGAGTATCTCCCATGTGTATTACATGTGCCCTGCTGTTCAGTACTGGATGCTTTTTCCTTCAGTCCAATTGTCTGCAGAAGCTCTCTTTGTTTGTTATGGGTAGTGTTTTGTCCCAGGCAGGAGTGGGATACATTTTAACAAGGTGTGTGCTATCAGGCTCTCTGCTTAGTGGGGAGCCTGCTACCCCCATTTCTGCCTGCCTCTCTGCCTACTTGTGATCTCACTCTCTCCCTATCAAATAAATAAATAAAATCTTAAAAAACACACACACACACACACAAAACAAAACAAAACAAAACAAAAAAATCAAGGCATGTGCTGGTCTGCTTGGAGATGATAAATACTGGGCCACAGCATCACTGATGGTGAGGTCCTGTAAAATGTATAGGTCAGGAGATGAGGTCTTCTGGTGTTTGTGCAGGTCTTCTGCAGACGGGGGCTTGCAGTACCAGGACTGAGGCTAGTAGGACAGGGTAGATCTGCTGAACTACATGGTGAATAGGGTAAGAAAGTTAGGTAGTGAGTGTTGGTGCCCTGCTGGTTCCTGCAGGTGGTCCTGTGGTTACGCTAAGAGGTAGGAGAGGGAAATGGTGCTTGTCAGCTCTTTTATCCCTATAGGGGTTTCACCATGATCCCTGCCTCTCCAGGCCGTGCTCTAGGATGAGTAATAACTCTTTCTCCTGTTTGCCCTCAGTGTTTTTAGAATAGTTGCTTCCATACTATATCTCTAATGGCTGTTGTGTTGTCTTTTTAAGGGTGGGGACTCCACTTATAAGGCCCTTGGAGCTTTCCCAGAGTCAAGCCTGGCAATTTTATTTATTTTTTTTTTAATTCTAGGCTTTAAGTCCCACGGGTTATAAGAACTCATGAGATTCAGCCCCTCTTATCTTCAAAATAAAATGTTATGGAGATTTGTCTTTCTGTGGGCTCCCAGAGTTATAATAGTCTTGTTTTTCACTCTTCTCCATACCCCCTGACTGCCTCCCCACTGTGGACAGCCAAGATTCATTTCACTCCAAAACTGCATTCTTCACCCTTCCTTCCTTCTTCAGCATGGCCTCTTCTCTGTCTTCAATTGTGGAGTTTGTTCTGCCAGTCTTTGGGTTTTTTTCTGGGCTATTTATGCTGATGTCAGTGTTATCTAGTTTTATCTGTGGGCTATCTAGTTTTATCTGTGGGCCAAGGAGAGCTTAGGGGTCCTCTTACTCCATCATCTCCCGAGCCCCTGAGATCAATCTATCACCTTCTTATCTCTCCATTTTTTACCTTTGTCATTCCTACCTTTTACTTTTATAATCTTTTAATTTTAACCCACTGAGCCACCCAGGCGCCCCTATAATCTTTTAATTTTATAATCTCCATACCTTATTTCAAATAATCTGTATTCTCATCTTTATCATTTTTCTAAAGACTACCTTTTTAAAAATAAACAAAAAGGCAATACAAATGTTTTCATATCGTTCATACTCTCTGCTGGCTAACTCCTCTCTACTCCTATATCTGATGGAGTCTCTTCTAGGAAATTTGGATTTGGTTTCCATCTTTGGTCCTTCCATGGTGCCCTGTGCTTACCTTTGTCATGGTACTTACCATATTGAGTTATGACCACCTTCTTAACTCTGGTGTATGCTTCTAAAGGACAGGGATATATTATATTCAGCTTTGTCACCTATTGTGCTCTATAAAGAAGAAATAGTCATTAGAAGTTTGTAGAATGTATTAACTTAGAAGAAGAAAAGGAAAGAAAAAAGCATGCTATGTGTTGGAAAAAGTTTATTTTCAGACATATTTTTATAATTTGGGAACAAAAATGGCCTATTATTTTTTCAGAATTCAAGACTTCAATGGGGAAATGAAAGGAATGAAGAAAATCTTGATTTCAAAAAATTACATGATAAAAGATCAAAGTGAAAGGTCTAATTGCCTAAAGAGACAAATGGGTTCCTCAGCTGATAGATAATTGATTTACTGACTGATTTATAGAGAGATAGATAGACTATAGATATAGATATAGAGATGTTATGGCTATAGATATATATAGGCAAAAAGGAAGGAAGGTACACCATACATCTTTGATGATGAAGTTGTAGCAGTGGGGGTTTGTAGAATAATAAATGGAGGTAAAAAGCATGAGTAGTGGAAAGGTGGAAGCCAATGGATTGCCAGAGGAGTCAGCCCATACCTGAAAAGAAAGTTATAGTCTGATACCATAAATGGATGGCAAAATCTGTGGGAGAGCAGCCTCCTGGCACAAAAGCTAGAAAGAGGAAAAGAGAAACTAAACAAGAACTAAATAAGTGGAGAGAACAGGAGATGGAAAACATGAAGCTATAGAGCAAGAGCAGAGAAAAAATATAATTCCAACTGAAACTGGAGAAAATAATGCATCAGTACCAAAAATATAGAAGTGAAAAAAGCACTAAATTCAAGATATTTACTTCTGGCTATGATGGAGTAACATAGATATTAGATTTATCCTCTTGTCTTAAACAACAAAAAAGTGGAAATTTTAAAATATGTTTTCATTCTCTTCAACACTTGTTTCCTGTCCTATTAAATTCGGCCATTCTAACTGGTGTAAGGTGGTATCTCCATGAGGTTTTGATTTTAATATCCCTGATGGCTAATGATGATAAACATTTTTTCAAGTGTCTGTTAGCCATTGTATGTCTTCTTTGGAGAAGTGTCTGTCCTTGTCTTCTGCCCATTTTTTAACATGATTATCCACTTTGGGGGGATTGAGTTTGAGGAGTTCTTTATAGATCATGTTATTAGCCCTTTGTCTGTAGTGTCATTTGTGAATATTTTCTCCCATCCCATGGGTTGCCTCTTCATTTTGTTGACTGTTTCCTTTGCTGTGCAGAAGATTTTGATCTTTATGAAGTCCCAAAGTCCATTTTCAGTTTTGTTTCCTTTGACTTTGGAGGCATGTCTTGAAAGAAGTCACTGTGTCTGATGTCAAAGAGGTTACTACCTATGTTCTCTAGGATTTTGATAGATTCCTGCCTCATGTTGAGGTCTTTTATTCATTTTGAGTTTACCTTTGTGAATGGTGTGAGAGAATAGTCAAGTTTCATTCTTCTATACATAGCTGTCCAATTTTCCCAGTACCATTTATTGAAGTCTTTTTTTCCACTGGATATTATTTCCTGCTTTGTCAAAGATTATTTGACCATAGAGTTGGGTGTCCATATCTGGATGCTCTACTCTGTTCCACTGGTCTATGTGTCTGTTTTTGTGCCAGTACCATGCTGTAAAAACAACGAATCTTGGAACACTGAAAAAATAAAATAAAACAAATAAAAAATTTTAAATAATGAAAAAGAAGAAAAATATGGTTTTCAGACATTAGACAATAAGAAGTACAAATGAATCTTGAGAGAAGAGAAACAAATGAAGGGAGCCCTGGGATTGCACCAGTTTATGGATTGGCAAGAGTTCTCAATTAAGTTATAGTACATGAAAAGAGAACTTAAACAAAGCCTGGGATTCCCTTTCATCAAGTAGATATAGTTGAGAATTCAGGGATGTCAAGGGACTAAATTTTCAGAATAAAGTAATGGAGAAGAGAAAGCTTCATGGAAATGAGAGAGCTACACAGAGAAAATACACAGCGGGATAACTTCAGAGATTTGAAGATAATTACTCTCTACTCTTCAGAGGTATACTGATAAGTGCATGGATGTGAAGAAACAATTTGAAGTGAGATGGGGAAGCATCAGAAATGAGTAGGCAAAACAAGTCCTGAGTTTACATGGGGCAAGGAATATTTGATGTTCCCACAATCAGAGTAGAAAAAAACCTTATAATACATAGTGAATGGTGCATCAGATTTACTCAGAATGGAAAATAAAACCTCTAAATCAAAGGTTGCTCTGGTACCACTTAACCAAGATTGAAAGCAAACTTCAAAAGGAAAGCTCTAGTCCCACTTAAAGAAGCTTAGAAGCAACTGTTTCCAATTTACTCTGCCCCAGAACAAAGCCCAAGAATATTTAAAAGAAAAAAGTACCCAACACCCAACAAGATAAAAATTACAATGTCTGACATCCACTAAAAAATTACCAGACATGGCAAGTAACAGGGAAATATATTCCATAATTGTGGGGGAACAGGTTGATCAATATAACAGACCAGCAACAACATAGATGAAAGAATTAGTTGACAAAGACATTAAAACAGTTATAACTGTCTTTCATACATTCAAGAAGGTAGGGAAGAGATTTAACATATATATACACACACATCTTCTTTATTCATTCCTCTGTTGATGGACATCTGGGCTCTTTCCATAGTTTGGTTATTGTGGACATTGTTGTTATAAACCTTGGTTTGCAGATGCCCCCTCAGATCACAACATTTGTATCCTTGAGGTAAATACCTGATAGTGCAATTGCACCCAACACCCAAAAAGCAAATAATTGAATCAATAAATGGACAGAAGATATGAACAGACATTTCTGCAAAGAAGATATACAAAGCCAGACATAGTCAGAATGGCTAAAATTAAATTAGCATATTTGTATATTGAGTAAATAACAAGTAGCATGAATGCTGGATCATAGGGTAGTTCTATTTTTAAATTTTTGAAAAACCTCCATACTGCTTTCCACAATGGCTGCATCAGTTTACATTCCCACCAATAGCACAAGAGGGTTACTCTTCACATCCTTGCCAACACCTGTTGTTTCTTGTGTTGCTGATTTTAGCTATCCTGACAGGTATGAGTTGATATCTCACTGTGGTTTTGAATTGTATTTCCTTGATAAAAAGTGATATTAAACATCTTTTCATATGTCTGTTGGCCATCGGTGTATCTTTGGAAAAAATATCTCTTCATGTCTTCTGCCCATTTTTAATTGGATTACTCCTTTTTGGAGTGTTGAGTTGTATAAGTTCTTTATACATTTTGGATATTAACCCTTTATCAGATATGTCATTTGCAAATAGTCTCCCATTCTGTAGGTTACCTTTTAGTTTTATGGTTGTTCCTTCACTGTGCAGAAGCTTTTTATTTTGATGAGGGAGCATACCTCAACTTAATAAAGGACATATATGAAAAATTAACAGCTAATATCATCCTCAACAGGAAAAAACTGAAAGCTTTTTCTCTATGATCAGGAACAAGACAGAGATGTCTACTCGATCCACTGTTGTTTAGCATAGTACTGGAAGTCCGAGCCACAGAAGTCAAGCAACAAAAAGAAATGAAGAGCATCCAAATCAGGAAAGAAGAAGTAAAATTTTACTATCCACAGATGACATGATACTCTATATAGAAAACCCAAAAGCCTCCATCAAAAACAAACAAACGAAAAAGAAACAACAAAAAACTAGAGCTGATACACAAATTCAACAAAGTCACAGGATACAAAATCAAAGTACAGAATTCTGTCACATTTCTATATACCAATAATGAAGCATCAGAAACTGAAATTAAGGAATGAGTACCATTTATAGTTGCCCCCCCAAAATATAAGATATCTAGGAATAAACTTAACCAAAAGGGTGAAAGACCTGTACTCTGAAAACAAAACATTGAAGAAAGAAATTCAAGGTGACAGAAAGAAATGGAAAGACATTCCATGCTCATGTACTGGAAGAATAAATATTTTTGGAGCGCCTGGGTGGCTCAGTGGGTTAAAGCCTCTGCCTTAGGCTCAGCTCATGATCCCAGGATCCTGGGATTGAGCCCCGCATCGGGCTCTCTGCTCAGCGGGGAGCCTGCTTCCTCCTCTCTCTGCCTGCCTCTCTGCCTACTTGTGATCTCTGTCTGTCAAATAAATAAATAAGATCTTTAAAAAAAAGAATAAATATTGTTAAAATGTTTATCCTACCCAAAGTAATCTACATATTTAATGAAATCCCTATCAAAATACCAACAGCATTTTTCACAGAGCTAGAACAAACAATGTTAAAATTTGTATGGAACCACTGAAGACCACCAATAGCCAAAACAATCTTGAAAGAGAAAGCAAAGCAGGAGGCATCAAAATTCTGGATTTCAAGATATATTACAAAGCTGTAGTCATCAAAACAACATGGTATTGACACAAAAATAAACACATAGATCAATAGAACAAAATAGAGAACCCAGAAATGAACCCACAACTATATGGTCAATTAATCTTTGACAAAGCAGGAAAGAATATCCAATGGGAAAGAGACAGTCACTTTAAGAAATGATATTAGGAAGGGGCACCTGGGTGGCTCTATTGGTTGAGCAACTGCCTTCGGCTCAGGTCATGATCCTGGGGTCCTGGGATCGAGTCCTGCATTGGGCTCCCTGCTCAGCAGGGAGTCTGCTTCTCCCTCTGACCCTCTCCCCTCTCAAGTTCTCTATCTCTCTCTCTTTCAAATAAAATCCTTTTTTAAAAAAAGAAGAAGAAATGGTATTGGGAAAACTGGACAGCAACATGCAAAAGAAAGTGGACCACTTTCTTACACCATACATGAAAATAAATTCAAAATGGATTAAAGACCTAAATGTTATGTGAAACCTGAAACCAGAAAAATCCTGGAAGAGAACACAGGCAGTTACTTCTTTGATACTGGCTATAGCAACTTCTTTCTAGATATGTGTCCTCAGGCAAGGAAAAGAAAAGCAAAAACAAAAACAAAAAACTATTGAGACTCCAAGACTGAATTTGACCTCTCTCTACTGTGTTGTGTCTAGCTCTGCCACTACCATCC
Source organism: Lontra canadensis (assembly GCF_010015895.1). Classification (NCBI taxonomy): domain Eukaryota; kingdom Metazoa; phylum Chordata; class Mammalia; order Carnivora; family Mustelidae; genus Lontra; species Lontra canadensis. The sequence continues at coordinate 1,275,344 of NW_022631015.1, forward strand.
TAGGTTCAGATACAGTTCTTCCTCTGATCAATATTAGCTGACTCAAATCTCTTGTCTCACAGGACCCTGTTGTTTACTACTCAACAGGAGCTAAGATAAAAAGGTTGTGAAAGAGTGAATTAGCTCTTTGGTAAGACCATTATATCATAAGTGTTACCTTTTGGAGGTAATGCCTTAGACCAGGAGCTCAAAGAATGAAGATGTCAGACATCTTCTGAGGGCAGATGAAACTGGCCTTCCAGGACAGCCCTCAAATTATACAGTTTTGGAATCTTCCTCTTAACTAAATATTGACAAATCCCCTACCAAGTAGAATCCATCAATACTCTAAATTATTTGCCCAAGTAAGTCAAAATATTATGCTTGCCAAAGAGAAAGACAATCTCTTGCAAGGCAAGAATCAAGTCTCATGAAACAAAGTTTCAATCCACTGGTAAAAAATTCAATCCAAGAGCATAGTATTAAAAAGCACTGGGTGGGTTGATGACTGGAGTGTCTCCATTTATTTCAATGATCCTCTGTTCCTGTGAATAATTAGATTATCACAGATTCTGACTTCATGTTATGACCCGATTGAAATCCAAACTTAAACCTGTCCTGGAGCATGTGACAAAACAGATGAGCCTGGAGCTCAGTTGTCACCACCTTTTCAAATACAGGCATCTTAATTAAAAAATTAGAAGCTAGACTTTTGCCAAGGAGTCAGATGAAACATCAAAAAAGTGTATTTCTTTCAGTTAAAGTTCCAAGTTTGGGGGGTGGGGTGGAAAATCACTCAGAGGAGGCTCCCGAGACCTGGAGTGAAGATGGACCAAAGGTGAAGCATGTCCCCTGTCAGGGAAACTTCACCATTTTAAAAAGAAATTGCACTATACTGATGATCATATGTGAAAACAAGTGCTTCTCTCCACTCCCAAACCTTACCTCCAAAAGCAGGCCTGTCCCAGCATGTGGGAAAAAACATACAAAGCATGCTGAGCTCAGATATGAATCTGAATACTATGGAAAATAGCCAAAAAAAAAAAAAAAGGCATCTTGTCAGCCATTGACAATACCTTAGATGCCTCTGTTCCTTTCAGGTAAATGACAACTAGAACTCAGCCTTGGCTCCCAGCAGAAAATGGTTTAACACAGGAAGCATCTATATTTATGTGGCATTGGTCTAGAGCCTGGTAATAGATGCAAGGAAAAAAGTCTCTGATTGTCAGTAGCAGATATCATCTTGGGATGAAAAAGCTGACAAATATCAACCTTGAAGCCAAGAGAAAACATTCCTTCTCTAGTAATATACTGACAGTAACCTGGCAGTCTGCAAACATGTGGGCATTTAAATAAACAGATTTTTGTAAAATGTCTAATTAACAACTAAATATTGCCAGTGAAGCCTGGAATATTAAGAAGATAAATGGCTGGATTTAGTTGATCTTGAGTGCTCTCAATTTTTACTTTCTCTATCTTTCCCTATAAAAATGACTGACCACATCCTGGGAACATAAGTGAATCTAAGTAGAACCAGGGACAACCAGCAGATGATATTAATGAGGATGCACCCAAGTCTCCCTTCAGTTTGGTCTGCCAAATTAGCTCTTTTCAAAGATTCAGACATACATGCTTCTCCACTTAGAATGGAGTTTTACCCCTTAAGATAGCAAAGGTATTCCAGGATATTTACGTCCATAAAGTAAACCCAGAACATTTTTTTCTTGAGCAACAGTTTCTCCAGAAGATTTAGAGGAAAAAGGAGTTAAATTTTTATTTGGTTTAAGAACAAGTCTAAGGTTTTTTCTATAAAAGTATGAATGACTTTTAGGGTTATACATAATTTTCAAGAAATTTGATTTTGAACTTTAGATTTCAGGGTATTTTACTTGGTGGTCAGTCTTGTGGTGTGTCTTCTTCAACCCTTCTGTTGTACTAGTCCTATCTTTTTATTTAGGTCTGGAAGTCTGAAATACATCATTTCTAGTTGAATAGAGCTGTCCTGGTTAGCTCCTACTCCTAGTTCATTGCTCATTTTTCTTCAATAATCTCAGAGAAACCCATAAGAATAAAGAACCATTAACAATTACCATATATGGGTGCGTGAGAAATGCCCATCTGCAAGCTTATGAATTTCTTACCACAATGTTTCCTGGTTATGATATGGAGATGTCTAAATGGTAAATTAAATTAAAGATCAGGCAGTCATAACTCCAGATGCCCACAGTTGCCACAATTAATCACTGATAGGATATAGCAGATAACAGAGAAAAATTCAGACTGAGGATTCTTCCCTTGGGGGTCCCCTGGGTCAAACTGCTGCAGAACCAGCAGGCCAAACAAAGCAGCCACTGCCTGGGACTGCTTCCCAGGATGCCTAGTAGGTCAGGCAACCTCTAAGAACTGCCCATTGGCCAAGGAGGACACAATCTCCCCAAGTACTCTCACAGCTCTTCATTGTGCCCTGGTAATTCTGTTGCTCTAGCCTCCCAACCCTATCCATCTTGACCACATTCCTGAAACAAGAGGACAGGAGGAAATGTTACCTCTTGCTTATGACTTCTTTCCCCTTTTATCTTATCCTCCTATTACTTCCTTTCTTGGCTCCTTCCCAAAATGTATTTCTTTGGGTATAAATTCAGAAACAACAAACTGTATCATGTAACTATAAGAAATCAACTTGTGAATCTTCCATTTGGCTAAGGGAGAGAGATTGTAGCATTAGGTTTTCAAAATCACGGGCACAAAGGTATACATGTGTATGCATGCACCTGCGCATGCATATGGGAGGGTGGGTGTGACTGTGTGTACTCACTACTCTTCAATAGGCATTCAAGGAGCATCTAATCTGTGTAAGTTATGCTATAATAATGTGTGATGTGGGTGTACATACTTATTCAAAGGTCATGAATTCTCTCTGTCTGGAATGACTTCCCCATATATACACAGATAACTTCCTCACCTCTTTGATGTCTGTTCAAATGTCAGTTTTTCCCAAATCCCACTCAACTTTTTCTTTTTCCGTTACACTGTCAACCTTCTAATGTAGTATAAAATGCACTAATTTAATTTGTCTATCGTCTATTGTTTAATTCTCCTTAGTGAAATTCATATTCCATGAAGATAGGGATCTTTCTTTTGTTCACCAAATTATTCACCAAGCACCTAAAACAGAGTCTAGAGCATCTCAGAAAACTTACGTTGAAAAAAAGTTAGTTTTATGTGTTACTTTCCTAAACATTGTTCTCATAAATGAAACTCAGTTGTCAGGTGCCTGGGTAGTGGCTCAGTTGGTTAAGTGACTGCCTTTGGCTCAGGTCATCATCCTGGAGTCCCAGGATAGAGTCTCGCATTGGACTCGCTGTTCACCAGGGAGTCTGCTTCTCCCTCTTACTCTCCCATTCCTTGTGCTCTCTTTCTCTCAAATAAATAAATAATTTTTTTTTTAAAGAAATGCAGTTGTTCCTTCACTCTTTATATTTTAAGAATAAATAAATGGTACATTATTTACAACAGGGAGTGTAAGCAACTAGTTTTGAGGAAGAAAATAACCAAGATTTTAAGGTTTTATCAGTGAATATGTGGAAATCCTGAACTTCTTTGGGTTTTTGGCATCTTGACATTGTTTCCCAGAGCCAATAATTTGTTGTCCTAGTAGGGCTCCACCTATTTTTTTTTTTTTTTTTTTTTTTTTTTTTTTTTTTTTTTTTTTTTTTAGCCATGTAACAACATCATCAGCATGGCATCCACATATTTCTTTTCATCTAGTCCCAGTGAGGTAGTTTCCCATCTGGACAAACCAGGGACTTAGTTGAAAATGAGCTGGCCAAGATTCAATCAAGATAAGATTAAAGTGTGTGTTTGAGCAAAGGAAAACAGCTGAAGAGCCATGGGAGAAATCTTTTCCATATGTGGATAGGGTGCATTTAATCTTTGCCACTGATAGTGACAATTGTACATCAGGAAGGCAGCAAGTCCCAAGAAGATGACACTAGATTAGAAATCAGGACTCTTGGGTTCCAGTGTTGGCTCTTTCACTAACCACCTGGAGGAGAAGGCATACTTGAGGAAGTTTCACTTTCTTTATCTGTAAAATGACAGGGTTAGAATAGGTTAGAATAAGTTAGAATCCTTTCACCTCTAATTTAATGTTTCTCCAGGCATCTCTGAGGATTTCTAAGGTCACCTGGATACCACCTTATGCTGACCTAGAGATTGCTAACTCCTCTAACAAGTACTTGTCTGGGTGAACTCTAAGTTTAATTAACCAGAACCATTATTGATGAATAACTGAGGCTGAGTGTTCAGAGAAATTGTGGAGAAAATAAGACACAACCAGTCCCTATATGCTGCAAAAGTCTGTAAAGTCCCCAGTCTTGCTTCCCAATGTCCAAAGAAGCACAGAGACCACACTTTCAAGAAGGGTCAGGTAAGATCCTCTACTGGACAATTCCTCAATTCTATCTGCAGGGAATGAAAAGTCACACAAACTTTCTCCAAAAAAAACTTGTTTTCAAAGAATTCTGTTTGCCAAACAAATACCAGACAATTTGTTAATAAGTAGAGAAAATACAACTGGGCTAGCCAGAGCCTTGGGAGAAATCCACTCAGAAAGAGCCTTAATTAAAAACCATCTGGAGGAAGAGCCAAGAATATTTGACCAAAGATGAAAGAGAAGGCATGCTCCATCAGCTACCAATACATGGTGTAAATGTGAAATAATAAAGAAAGCACAATATTGGAGGAAGAATCAATGAAAAATCAATTGAATAGAATAAAGTATAAGATCAGACCCAAATACATATACATATATATGATAGTTCACATATAATAAATGGGAAATGTATTATTTAATAAAGGACTCTATTCCTAACTTCATACACAAAATTAAATTTCAAATTGATTACATTTATATATTGAAAATTACTGATTAAAAAACTATAAAATAACATATTTAAATACTTATCTGATCATTAGAAGACAAGTGCTACTAAGCATATGCACAAAGATATATATACATATATATGCATATATGTATATATGTAATAAAATGCATAATATTTTTTAAAAGAATTTATTTTTTTTTATTTGTCAGAGAGAGAGAGAGAGAGAGAGAGAGAATACTGGCAGGCAGAGGCAAAGAGAGAAGCAGGCTCCCCACCGAGCAAGGAGCCCGATGTGGGACTCCATTCCAGGACCATGAGATCATGACCAGAGCCAAAGGCAGCGGCTCAACCAACTGAGCCACCCAGGCATCCCAAAATATAATATTTTATATATAAAGATATATAGTATACATAAATATATAATAAATGCAAGTTCAGTGTGCAGGACTGTATGAAAATTTGAGATTATTTATATAAAAGAGCATTAATTAAATTAAAAGATGAACAATAAGCCAAAAGCAGAGAACTTAATCAATGGGCAAATAATTAAAATACTAAACAAAGCAATTGCTTCTCGGCCTTTTGGGTAAGATCAAGTGTAGTAAAATACTAAACAAAGCTCTTAATCAGTTTGCATAACTAGCTGTGTGAATTTGGATGGGTCATTTCATCTTCATAAATTTGTATAATTTTAATAGGGATAACAATTGAATATTTCACATATGGTTGTGAGGATTAAAGAGATAATACATGACAGCATTAACACAATGAAAAATAGGTAGTAAAAGCATACTAAATGTTTACTGTCACTATATCACTATTATTTTATCTTATCATAAATAATATTAAGTATTTATATTGATAACAAATAAATTGTTATTATAAATACAATAGAATTATAAATAAAGACTTAAAAAGTTGGTTCATTCAGACCAGAAGAATATAAATTGAAACAAACTAATATAAAACTTATCAGCTATTGAAGCAGACATAGGAAAACAATAATATGTTTAAATGACAATATGGGTATGGGGAGTATGGCGAGAATTCTCCAACCCTATTGGTGAAAGTGTAAATTAGTATATACTTCCTGGAGGGCAACTTATCAAAAGGTATCAAAACATTAAATGATATAAAATGATTTTTATATAATTTGATTTAATATTCTACTTGTAGAATTTTATCTAATGAAACAGTTATGTGAAAAAGGAAAATGTATATCAAGATTATTCATTATAATAGCAAATACCAGAAACAACTTAAGGTGTAATAAAAGAGAGTTGGGGCACTGGTGTGGTTCATTTGGTTGAGAAACTTGATTTCAGCTCTGATCATGATCTCAGGGTTTGTTTCTTTGTTTGTTTTTAATTTTTAATTTTTTATTTTTATATATTATATATATAAAAATAATATAATATATATTTTATATATATTAAATATATAATATATATTTCTTCCCAGGAGAAAATATATATATTTTATATATATATAAAAATATATAATATATTTTTCTCCCCAGGGGTACAGGTCTGTGAATCGCCAGGTTTACACACTTTACAGCACTCACCATAGCACATACCCTCCCCAATGACCATAACCCCCCCCCCCCCCCCAACACCCCTCCCCCCAGCAACCCTCAGTTTGTTTTGTGAGATTAAGAGTCACTTATGGTTTGTCTCCCTCCCAATCCCATCTTGTTTAATTAAATCTTCTCCTACCCCCTTAAAGCCCCATGTTGCATCTCCACTCCCTCATATTAAGGAGATCATATGGTAGTTGTCTTCCTCCGATTGACTTATTTCGCTAAGCATGATGCCCTCTAGTTCCATCCACGTCGTCACAAATGGAAAGATTTCATTTCTTTTGATGGCTGCATAGTATTCCATTGTGTATCTATACCACATCTTCTTTATCCATTTGTCTGTTGATGGACATCTAGGTTCTTTCCATAGTTTCGCTATTGTAGACATTGCAGCTATAAACATTCGGGTGCACGTGCTCCTTCGGATCACTACGTTTGTATCTTTAGGGTAAATACCAGGTAGTGCAATTGCTGGGTCATAAGATAGCTCTATTTTCAACATTTTGAGGAACCTCCATGCTGTTTTCCAGAGTGGTTGCACCAGCTTGCATTCCCACCAACAGTGTAGGAGGGTTCCCCTTTCTCTGCATCCTCGCCAGCATCTGTCATTTCCTGACTTATTAATTTTAGCCATTCTGACTGGTGTGAGGTGGTATCTCATTGTGGTTTTGATTTGTATTTCCCTGATGCCGAGTGATATGGAGCACTTTTTCATGTGCTGTTGGCCATCTGGATGTCTTCTTTGCAGAAATGTCTGTTCATGTCTTATGCCCATTTCTTGATTGGATTATTTGTTCTTTGGGTGCTGAGTTTGCTAAGTTCTTTATAGATTTTGGACCCTAGCCCTTTATCTGATATGTCATTTGCAAATATCTTCTCCCATTCTGTCAGTTGTCTTTTGGTTTTGTTAACTGTTTCCTTTGCTGTGCAAAAGCTTTTGATCTTGATGAAATCCCAATAGTTCATTTTTGCCCTTGCTTCCCTTGCCTTTGGTGATGTTCCTAGGAAGATGTTGCTGTGGCTGAGGTCGAAGAGGTTGCTGCCTGTGTTCTCCTCAAGGATTTTGATGGATTCCTTTCTCACATTGAGGTCCTTCATCCATTTTGAGTCTATTTTTGTGTGTGGTGTAAGGAAATGATCCAATTTCATTTTTCTGCATGTGGCTGTCCAATTTTCCCAACACCATTTATTGAAGAGGCTGTCTTTTTTCCATTGGACATTCTTTCCTGCTTTGTCGAAGATTAGTTGACCATAGAGTTGAGGGTCTATTTCTGGGCTCTCTATTCTGTTCCAGTGATCTATGTGTCTGTTTTTGTGCCAGTACCATGCTGTCTTGATGTTGACAGCTTTGTAATAGAGCTTGAAGTCCGGAATTGTGATGCCACCAACTTTGGCTTTCTTTTTCAATATTCCTTTGGCTATTCGAGGTCTTCTCTCGTTCCATATAAGTTTTAGGATTATGTGTTCCATTTCTTTGAAAAAAATGGATGATACTTTGATAGGAATTGCATTAAATGTGTAGATTGCTTTAGGTAGCATACACATTTTCACAATATTTATTCTTCCAATCCAGGAGCATGGAACATTTTTCCATTTCTTTGTGTCTTCCTCAATCTCTTTCATGAGTACTTTATAGTTTTCTGTGTATAGATTTTTAGTCTCTTTGGTTAGGTTTATTCCTAGGTATCTTATAGTTTTGGGTGCAATTGTAAATGGGATGGTCTCCTTAATTTCTCTTTCTTCTGTCTTGTTGTTGGTGTAGAGAAATGCGACTGATTTCTGTGCATTGATTTTATATCCTGACACGTTACCGAATTCCTGGACAAGGTCTAGCAGTTTTGGAGTGGAGTCTTTTGGGCTTTCCACATATAGTATCATATCATCTGCAAAGAGTGATAGTTTGACTTCTTCTTTGGTGATTTGGATGCCTTTAATTTCCTTTTGTTGTCTGATTGCTGAGGCTAGGACTTCTAGTACTATGTTGAATAGCAGTGGTGATAACGGACATCCCTGCCGTGTTCCTGACCTTAGAGGAAAAGCTTTCAGTTTTTCTCCATTGAGAATGATATTTGCGGTGGGTTTTTCATAGATGGCTTTGATGATATTGAGGTATGTGCCCTCTATCCCTACACTTTGAAGAGTTTTGATCAGGAAGGGATGCTGTACTTTGTCAAATGCTTTTTCAGCATCTATGGAGAGTATCATATGGTTCTTGTTCTTTCTTTTATTAATGTGTTGTATCACATTGATTGATTTGCGGATGTTGAACCAACCTTGCAGCCCTGGAATAAATCCCACTTGGTCGTGGTGAATAATCCTTTTAATGTACTGTTGAATCCTATTGGCTAGTATTTTGGTGAGAATTTTTGCATCTGTGTTCATCAAGTTCTCTTTTTTGATGGGATCCTTGTCTGGTTTTGGGATCAAGGTGATGCTGGCCTCATAAAATGAGTTTGGAAGTTTTCCTTCCATTTCTATTTTTTGGAACAGTTTCAGGAGAATAGGAATTAGTTCTTCTTTAAATGTTTGGTAGAATTCCCCCAGGAAGCTGTCTGGCCCTGGGCTTTTGTTTGTTTGGAGATTTTTGATGACTGTTTCAATCTCCTTACTGGTTATGGGTCTGTTCAGGCTTTCTATTTCTTCCTGGTTCAGTTGTGGTAGTTTATATGTCTCTAGGAATGCATCCATTTCTTCCAGATTGTCAAATTTGTTGGCGTAGAGTTGCTCATAGTATGTTCTTATAATTGTCTGAATTTCTTTGGTGTTAGTTGTGATCTCTCCTCTTTCATTCATGATTTTATTTATTTGGGTCCTTTCTCTTCTTTTTGATAAGTCTGGCCCGGGGTTTATCAATCTTATTAATTCTTTCAAAGAACCAGCTCCTAGTTTCGTTGATTTGTTCTATTGTTTTTTTGGTTTCTATGTCACTGATTTCTGCTCTGATCTTTATGATTTCTCTTCTCCTGCTGAGTTTAGGGTTTCTTTCTTGTTCTTTCTCCAGCTCCTTTAGGTGTAAGGTTAGGTTGTATACCTGAGACCTTTCTTGTTTCTTGAGAAAGGCTTGTACCACTATATATTTTCCTCTCAGGACTGCCTTTGTTGTGTCCCACAGATTTTGAACCGTTGTGTTTTCATTATCATTTGTTTCCATGAATTTTTTCAATTCTTCTTTAATTTCCTGGTTGACCCATTCATTCTTTAAAAAGATGCTGTTTAGTCTCCATGTATTTGGGTTCTTTCCAAATTTCCTCTTGTGATTGAGTTCTAGCTTCAGAGCATTGTGGTCTGAAAATATGCAGGGAATGATTCCAATCTTTTGATACCAGTTTAGACCTGATTTAGGACCGAGAATGTGATCTATTCTGGAGAATGTTCCATGTGCACTAGAGAAGAATGTGTATTCTGTTGCTTTGGGATGAAATGTTCTGAATATATCTGTGATGTCCATCTGGTCCAGTGTGTCATTTAAGGCCTTTATTTCCTTGTTGATCTTTTGCTTGAATGATCTGTCCATTTCAGTGAGGGGAGTGTTAAAGTCCCCTACTATTATTGTATTATTGTTGATGTGTTTCTTTGATTTTGTTATTAATTGGTTTATTTAGTTGGCTGCTCCCACTTTAGGGGCATAGATATTTAAAATTGTTAGATCTTCTTGTTGGACAGATCCTTTGAGTATGATATAGTTGTCCTTCTTCATCTCTTATAATAGTCTTTGGCTTAAAATCTAATTGATCTGATATAAGGATTGCCACTCCTGCTTTCTTCTGATGTCCATTAGCATGGTAAATTCTTTGCCACCCCCTCACTTTAAATCTGGAGGTGTCTTCAGGTTTAAAATGAGTTTCTTGTAGGCAACATATAGATGGGTTTTGTTTTTTGATCCATTCTGATACCCTGTGTCTTTTGATTGGGGCATTTAGCCCATTAACATTCAGGATAACTATTGAGAGATATGAATTTAGTGCCATTGTATTGCCTGTAAGGTGACTGTTATTGTATATTGTCTCTGTTTCTTTCTGATCTACTACTTTTAGGGTCTCTCTTTGCTTAGAGGACCCCTTTCAATATTTCCTGTAGAGCTGGTTTGGTGTTTGCAAATTCTTTCAGTTTTTGTTTGTCCTGGAAGCTTTTTATCTCTCCTTCTATTTTCAATGATATCCTAGTAGATATAGTATTCTTGGCTGCATGTTTTTTCTCGTTTATTACTCTGAATATATCGTGCCAGCTCTTTCTGGCCTGCCAGGTCTCTGTGGATAAGTCTGCTGCCAATCTAATATTTTTGCCATTGTATGTTACAGACTTCTTTTCCCGGGCTGCTTTCAGGATTTTCTCTTTGTCACTAAGACTTGTAAATTTTACTATTAGGTGACGGGGTGTGGACCTATTCTTATTGATTTTCAGGGGGGTTCTCTGAACCTCCTGGACTTTGATGCTTGTTCCCTTTGCCATATTGGGGAAATTCTCTCCAATAATTCTCTCCAATATACCTTCTGCTCCCCTCTCTCTTTCTTCTTCTTCTGGAATCCCAATTGTTCTAATGTTGTTTCATCTTATGGTGTCACTTATCTCTCGAATTCTCCCCTCATGGTCCAGTAGCTGTTTGTCCCTCTTTTGCTCAGCTTCTTTATTCTCTGTCATTTGGTCTTCTATATCGCTAATTCTTTCTTCTGCCTCATTTATCCTAGCAGTGAGAGCCTCCATTTTTGATTGCACCTTATTGATAGCTTTCTTGATTTCAACTTGGTTAGATTTTAGTTCTTTTATTTCTCCAGAAAGGGCTTCTATATCTCCCGAGAGGGTTTCTCTAATATCTTCCATGCCTTTTTCGAGCCCAGCTAGAACCTTGAGAATCGTCATTCTGAACTCTAGATCTGACATATTACCAATGTCTGTATTGATTAGGTCCCTAGCCTTTGGTACTGGCTCTTGTTCTTTTTTTTGTGGTGAATTTTTCCGCCTTGTCATTTTGTCCAGATAAGAGTATATGAAGGAGCAAGTAAAATACTAAAAGGGTGGCAACAACCCCAGGAAAATATGCTTTAACCAAATCAGAAGAGATCCCAAATCATGAGGGGGGAGAAAGGGGATTTAAAGGTCCGAAAAAAAAAAAAAAAAGAAAGAAACAATTAAAAAAAGAAAACCAATAAAGAAAAAATATAAAAAGAAAAAAAATATATAGATATTAGATAAACTAGTTAAAAAACTTTAAAAAACAAAAGGGTAAAAGTTAAAAAAATTTAGCAGAAGAAGAGAAAAAATAATTGAAAAAGAAAAAAAAATTAAATTAACTGCAAGGCTAAAGAATCATGGGGAGAAAGCCATGAGCTCCGTGCTTTGCTTTCTCCTCCTCTGGAATTCCACTGCTCTCCTTGGTATTGAAACTGCACTCCTTGGTAGGTGAACTTGGTTCTGGCTGGGTTTCTTGTTGATCTTCTGGGGGAGGGGCCTGTTGTAGTGATTCTCAAGTGTCTTTGCCCCAGGCGGAGTTGCACTGCCCTTACCAGGGGCCGGGCTGAGTAATCCGCTCAGGTTTGCTTTCGGGAGCTTTTGTTCCCTGAATGCTTTCCAGCTTTTGTTCCCTGAATGCTTTCCGTAGAGTTCTGGAGGACGGGATTGAAGATGGTGGCCTCCCGGTCTCCGGCCCGGAGGAGCCGAGAGCCCAGGGCCCCACTCCTCAGTGCGCCCTCAGAGAACAGCTCCCAATTACTGCCGTCACCCTGGCCTCCGGCCGCACTCTGAGCTGACCGAGCCTGCGACCGGTTCAAGGTAACCCTGAGCTTAGAGCTCACTCCTCAGCTCTGTCTCTGTAGCCGGCTTCCCCTTTCTAATACCTGTAAGCTCTGCAACACTCAGACACCCCCGATCCTTCTGTGACCCTGCGGGACCTGAGGCCACGCTGACCCCGCATGGGCTTCACCCCGGTTAAGCCTCTGGAGCAATGTCCCTCAGCGGAACAGACTTTTAAAAGTCCCGATTTTGTGCTCCATTGCTCCGCCGCTTGCCAGGAGCCGGCCCTTCCCCCCATGGTCTATCTTCCCGTCGCTTTGGATTCACTTCTCCACCAGTCCTACCTTTCAGAAAGTGGTTGATTTTCTGTTTCCAGAATTGCTCTTCTTCTCTTCGATCTCCCGTTGGATTTGTAGGTATTTGCAATCTTTAGATAAGCTATCTAGCTGATCTCCCGCTACCTGAAGTAGTCTCAGCCTGCTACTTCTCCGCCATCTTGACTCCCCCTCCCTGATATCAGGGTTTTAAGATTGAGTCCTGCATCAAGTCCCTTGTCAGTCTCCATGCTTAGCAGGGAGTCTGCTTGAGGTTCTCTCCCTCTCCCTCTGCCACTCTCCCTGCTCACTCTCTTTCTCTAAAATAAATAAATAAATAAATAAATAAATCTTAGAATACACACAATCTTTATTCCATCCATGCAAAGGAATTCTATATAGCAATTTAAAATCAAATTGTAGAAAAATTTATAAGCATGGGAAAATGTTCAAAATACTTATTCAAAGGAAAAAACTTACAACCTGGTTCTATATTTCATCTCAATTATGTAAAAACATTTTTAAAATACACAGACTTTTATAAATAAATGTACATATATACATGTTCACATATATATCTGCAACAGAAATACATTGTTTATATTTAGGTGGTGAAAATGTTATATATTTTTTATATATTCTTTTTGTCTATTTTCCAAAATTTCTATTTATGTGTATCATTTATTTTCTTACTAGGAAAAAAGTAACATGTATTTTAATAGCCTCTGAGATCATTTTCATTCTTATCTCATATTTTCCAAGCTAATATTTTTATCTCAAAGTGGAAATCAAAAAGGTCCATCAGTCACTCAGTTGAGGTGATGCCTCTGTAGCTCAACTGGTTAAGTGTCAGACTCTTGACTTTGGTCCAGGTCATGATCTCAAGATAATGAGATGGAGGCTTGGGGCAGACTCTGTGCTGGGCATGGAGCCTGCTTAAGAGTTTGTCTCTCCCTCTCCCTTACCCCACGTCCTTTCTCTCTCTCAATCTCACTCTCCCTTTCCTAAAATAAATAAATAAATAAATCACTCAGTTGAGGGTCTTATTTCCACCCAACCTATGGTGTGAGTCCCTCTCTAGAGAGTTTCTGCTGCAAATTATTTCTAGATCAACACAATCATGCAGACCACCACCTCTGCGAGTTCTCTTTTCCCTTTTTGGGAAGTAGGGACATATGCAAAGAGTTGGGGATTTGGAACCTCATAGTCCTAGGATAGAACTCCACCTTCCTTCCTGGCTCCCTTGACCTTGGGCCTAGTGTTGCCAATGGTGCATATGCTTGGAAAGAACCCTGAGAATTTCCATACAAGATAGAGAAGAGCCTGTGTTGTAAAGTCTATCTAGGGAATCTGGATTTTCTTCTATGATCAACTGGAGCTAAAAGAAGTTTTTAAAGCAGTTTAACCATTTTTTTTACTTAGCAAAGTATCTCTAGCAGCAATGTGAAAAAAAGAAATGGGAGGAGAAGATGATGATTGTTGAATAGTTTGGTAAATATAAGGATGGATCTAAGATACCATAAGTAAAGAATAGATGTTAGATTAGAATGTGCGAGTATGAGTGGTTGCTTGGATGTGAAAGGAGAGAGAGAGAAACTGATGTTGAGTCTTAGATCTCCTCTGAAGGAAATTACTGGGCTGTGGGTACTACCAACACACTCTCTACTCTCCCTATCTTCCTTAGTCATGGAGCACCAATTTCATTCAGGGTTTCAATATTTCTCAGCCTCTCTTGCAACTCAGTGTTCTCCCGAGTATTGTTAATCAAATATAAGTGGAAGTTATGAGGTGGGACTTCCAGGAGAGTTTCTTCTTCTCCTCCTCCTCCTCTTCCTTCTTTCCCCCTCATCCCCCTCCTCCCCTCCTCCTCCTCCTCCTCCTCCTCCTCCCTTTTCTTCTTCTTCATGTTCATGTTCATGTTCATCTTCTTATTTTATTTAAATTCAAGTTAGTTGACATATAGTGTATTATTACTTTCAGGGTAGAGTTTTGTGATTCATCAGTTGCATAAACACCCAGTACTCATTGCTGCAAGGGCCCTCCTTAATGCCCTTCAACCAATTACCCCATTCCCCCCACCTACCTCCCCTCTAGTTTGTTCCCTCTGGTTAAAAGTGTCTTATGATTTGCCTTTTTCTGTGTTTTTATCTTACTTTATTTTTCTTTTCCTTCTCCTATGTCCATCTGTTTTGTTTCTTAAATTCCACATATGAGAGAAATCATAAGGTATTTGTTTTTCCCTGACTTATTTTGCTGACCAGAATACCCTCTAGTTCTATCCACAATGCTGTAAATGACAAGATTTCACTTTTTTAAAGATTTTATTTATTTATTTGACAGAGAGAGAGAGATCACAAGTAGGCAGAGCAGCAATTGCAGGGGGCGGGGGTAAGCAGGCTCCCTCTTGAGCAGAGAGCCCAATGTGGGGCATGATCCCAGGACCTGAGATCATGACCTAAGCCAAAGGCAGAGGCTTAACCCACTGAGCCACCTAGGTGCCCCTGATTTTACTCTTTTTGATGGTTGAATATATATATATATATATTCATATATATATATATATATATATATATATATATGCACATACATAATATATATCTCCATGGTTTAGCTATTGTGGACATTGCTGCCATAAACATTGGAGTGTATATGCCTCTAAATTCACTATTTTTGTATACTTTGAATAAATACCTAATAGTGCAATTGCTGGGTTATAGAGTAGTTCTATTTTTAACTTTTTGAGGAAACTTCATACTGTTTTCCAGAGTGGCTGCACTGTTTGCATTCCCACCAACAATGTAAGAAACTCCAGGAGAGTTTCTTAGAAGGACAATTAGTGTGCACATTTTTGGCCCCTCTACTCCTTTTTCCTATATCCTCCTATTTGGAGCCTAGTTGTGATGTCCAGAGCTCCAACAGCCATCTTGGGCCATGAGACAATACTGTAATGGAATCCACATTTTTAAGAGTGATGGAACAGAAAAATAGAAGTACATTGATTTTTCTGAAGACCACTATACTTCCATACAAGCCCTGTGTTGCCTTTATCCAAATGTCTTTTATATGCAATGTCTTATTTAAGACAACTTATTTGGCTTCTTTTAAGTGCTAAATTAGTCATCATTAACTAATACGAAGAACATAGGAAGTGGGGCAAATTTAGGGAGATTTAGGATTTGTGTAATTAATATGGTATTGTGTAATGTTGCATATGATATTCTATGAGACTTATCCAGAGAACAGTTGAAAATCTGAAGTATTGATTACAATTGAAATTTTAAATAGGATCATATCAGTTAGAGATGGTGTATGCAGAAGAAGAAAAAGCTTAAACAACATTGCTTTATTGGTTAAATCACCAACATTTCATATGTTGGAGATCACCAGGAGATCACCAACATGGCTTGTAATTCTAAAAATGTATTCCTTTAATAAGAGAGCTTCAAAATACATGAAGTAAAACTACAAAGAGAAACAGACAAATTTCTAGTTATACTCAGAGATTTCACCACTGCTCTCAATATTCAGCAGAACAAGTAAACAGAAAAGGAGTAAGGACATAGAGGATTTGAATAACAATTTTACCTAATTTATATTTACAAAACACTCCACCTAAACTTCAACAGAGTACACACTTTTCAAGTGCACACAGAACATTTATCCTGATAAACCATATTTTGAGCCATAAAATAAGTCTCAAACAAAGTACACTCTCAGACCAAAATGGAATTAAATAATGAAAAAAATAATGGAAACATATCTGGAAAGTGACAAAAAATCTGGAAACATGTTAACATATGCTTAAATAACCCATGGATCAAACTAAAAAAAAAAAATTAGAAGGTATTTTGAAATGAATAAAAACGAAAGCACATTTCAGAAATTGTGGGATGCAGATAAAGCAGTATTTAGAGGAATATTTATATTACAAAAATGCCCATCTTAGAAAGAATAAAGGTCTAAAACAAAAAAAAAAAATCTCAGCCTTCTACCTAAAAAAAAAAAAAAAGAACTAGTAAAAGAAGAGAAATGAAACTCAGAATAAGCAGAAGAAAGGAAATAAAATACAGAGGAAATCAATGAAATAGATAACAGAAGGTGATAGGAAATAAAATCAATGAATCAAAAAGATTGTTTCTTGAGAACCTCATCAGTTAGGTCCCTAATATGTCTCCTCTTCAGCAAATGCTCTCCTTAACACTTAGACTAAAGCAGTATCCTCCTACTCTTATTCCCCCTCTGATTTCTTATTCTTTTGGGTTTTTTTTAATCTTATATTTTAATTCATAATTTTATTGTCATTGGTTTGTATAAGATTTGTCTTTCTCACACTCACATTTCAGAAGGGCAGGAACCATATCCAGTTTTCTCATTACTATATGCCCAGCACCAAGGACAATTTTTGATAGTAGGTATTCAATAAATAATTAATCAATGACAAGAGAGTAATTGTTCAATGATGAGAGCTGAAAGAAAAAAGAAGAACAAGAATGAGAAGAAGGGGGAGGAATTGAAGGAGAAGAAGGGGAGGTGGATGAGGGGGAAGAGAAAGGAGGGGGAGGGGAGGAGGAGTGGAGAGAAGAGTGTGAGGAGGGGGAGAAGGAGGAGAAGGAAGGAAAGAAGGAGGAGGAAGAGGAGGAAAACAAGAAATGAATTAATATCCATGAGGAAAATAAGGCTAAAAGAAGCAGCTTGTTTCACACTTTCAAAGTCAATAGTCAAGAATAATTTTCTTCAAGAGGTGAGGACTGATTGTCCTTAAAATATATATCAATATAGGTAAGTAGATATGATGAGAAATGGAAATGAAAATATAGTTAGAGAGAACAATATTTAAAAAAAAAAGTTAGAGAGGAATAAAAGAAAATGATCCATTTGAGAATATGCTAGTAATTGGACATGGCTAGAGCACAGAATACCTAAAGGAGAAATAAAAGAAGATGTGGACTAGGGTGGTGTAATAGATTCTAAGCTATGTGCTCTGATAAAGATTTTGGACTTCATCTAGTAGACCTTTAGAGTCTCTGAAAATTTTTAAACAATGAGTGACTTGTGCAATTTCTATTCTAGAAAGCTGACTCTGACACTGTGGAGAATAGCTTGGGAGAAAGGAGGAAGTGTAGAAAGGAAGAAGAGCTTGAGTTTGATTGAAGCGTAACTATTCAGCAAAAAGACAGAATTTAGTGAGAGTTTGGACTGGGGAATGGGTGCCATGAGGGAAAGCCAAGGTCAACTCCCAATTATTCAGCTTAGTCAACAGAGGAAATGCTGTACAAATCAATAAAATAAGAAAAATAAGAGAAGACTTTTCTGGAGAAACATACAATGAATATCCTTTGGACAAGATCAAATGCTTCATTCTCCATTTTTGAGCCAACTACCTTCATTCTGTCCAATGGCACTATTTTATTTTATTTAAATTCAATTAATTAATATACAGTATCTCAATCAGTTACATATAACACCCAATGCTCATTACATCATGAGCCCTCCTTAATGCCCACCACCCAGTTACCCATATCCCCCCACCCACCTACCCTCCAGCAACTCTGTTTCCTATAGTTTATAGAGTCTCTTATAGTTTGTCTCACTTTCTGATTTCATCTTATTTTACTTTTCCCTCCCGTCTTCAATGCTCCTCTGTTTTGTTTCTTAAGTTCTACATATGAGTGAAATCATGTAATTGTCTATCTCTGACTGATTTATTTCACTTAGCATAGTGCCCTCTAGTTCCAGCCACACCATTGCAAATCGTAGGATTTCATTTTTTGATAGCTGAGTGATATTTTGTGTGTGTGTGTGTGTGTGTGTGTGTGTGTATCATATCTTCTTTATCCATTCATCTTTCAATTGCCCAATGGCACTATTAAGGAATCTTATCTAAACTTACCTAGAACACCTGACCCTCTCATCAGACCAAAACTCACCTCTTCTTAGGTGTCATCCTCTTCAGACTCAGAAATCTACTAACTGGCAATGAAATAACTGAATAAATGACCCTAGGCAACATGTCCAGGTGTTATCAGCCCCAGGTTTTAACTGGGTCCTTGTCAAAAAAATGAGCATGTTAAGTAATATTAGGTTGGTTTGTTGGGGGTACCAACTATAACTGTTTTTTAAAGTTTACCTGCATTAATAATTTTATGTAATAAATAAAAATCTAAAATGAAAAGCATGATAGCAGGAAAATAACAAAAACTAAAAGCCATGTAATAATGACAATTTTTTGAAGAGGACTTTCGATGGTGAAACTATAGAAGCCATGTGAGAGATATTAGAGCTGTTCAACACATAGACTATTTCCTCTCCCGGTTCCTAAAATCAGAGAACAGAAAGAAGCCTAGCATCCTGGTTACTGTAGTGACTAAATTAACAGGATGTCTCTGGGCTCAAAATATACCTAAGATTATATCCCAACACTGCCACTTCTTAACTCTGTGACCTTAATATCGGTTTTGTTGTGTCTCTGTTTCCTTTGAAGTTATTATCTGCAAAACAATGATAATAATTTCTACTTCATTGAGTTAAGATTAAATGAGACTATATGTAAAGCACCTATAAATCCCAAGAAATGATAGCTGTTTTTAGTAGACTTACAGGGAATATGTGTGCATTTTCATGATTTTATGTATTTATATTGTTAATTTTCTCCTATTATCATAGGCTGACAACTGTCATATTTCTTTGTCTCATGCTCAACGAGTTGGAGACAGGGTGTGATCCTAAGCAAACAACACAATCCTTAAGAAGCAGGAAGTATATAATGTGAAACACAAATAGAATCAAACACCTTGTAAACAACTGCACAAAACTCACAATGTCTTTGGTGATCCTTGTAAAGACAACAGGAACAATAATTATGACAGTGAAGCAACAATTATGGCAATTAAGTTTAATGGAGATAATTAAGCTAACTTAAATAAGTGAGCATTCTTTAGATATCTTGCTTACTTCTTCCACTTAATGTTCTTAAAATTCAGAAGAGCAAAGCAAATATACAACCCCAAGTTTTCCTGCAGAAGTTCTAGGGAGAAGCTGCAATTTTACCATCTATGCATATACACATTTCTAAGGGGGTATGGCACTAAGGATGGGGAGATGGATTAAGAACTGGATACTGGTTGTTCACATGGGGCTTTCAGGTAGGCCAGGCATCTTTTAATAGTTTCCTTGTTTTCATACCCAGAGAGCTAAATAAGAACTTCAATGCCGAGGTCTCTGACAATGACCATCGGATATATAGTAGGGTAAAGACCTTTCTGCTTAATCTCTCCTTCTCCTTCTCAGCAGAATCTCTTCTGAAGCTCTGCCTATTCTATGAGCAACTGGATGGAGAACAGAAAGAAGCTTCAGTGTTTTTACACCTTAAGAAAGATAACTAATACTAACCTATCTCAATTGACAATCAAGTTTTTGTTGATGAGGCTTAGGGGAAAACATGGAAATTAATGCATACAAAAGGAAGGAAAACAGTATCTATGATCTCAAACACTTCCCCATCTTAGCTCCAGAGTCCTGTTGGTGATTGAAAACAGTAAAATAGGATGCCTAGCTACACAAGAGATAGAGGGTAGTAGAAAAAGCAAGGACTCAGATTGCCTGGGTCCAAATCATGACTCTGTCACTTAGCCACATGTCTGAACTTCATCAAGTTACTCATTTTTTCTTTGTTTCTATTTCTTAATCTCTAAAATGGGAATTATAATACCTATAAGATAATTACAGAATTAAATTGAATTAATCAATGTGAGAACAATCCTTGACCTATGCAAAGCACTCAGTAAGTGCTACAATGGAACTGCATGTGTACTGTTAACATCATAGTCAACTGTAAGCTTATTTCATCCTCTTACTACTGAATTATATCCTATCATGGGAGCTACTCAGAACATATGTAATACTTTACATTTTTGTTACTGTTTCCTTGGGAAAGGGGAGTTCTTTTATTTATTTTTTTTTTTAAAGATTTTATTTATTTATTTGACAGAGATCACAAGCAGGCAGAGAGGCAGGCAGAG
Organism: Lontra canadensis; assembly: GCF_010015895.1. Taxonomy (NCBI): domain Eukaryota; kingdom Metazoa; phylum Chordata; class Mammalia; order Carnivora; family Mustelidae; genus Lontra; species Lontra canadensis. Next base: position 1,295,850 of record NW_022631015.1, read on the forward strand.
AGAGAGGAGGAAGCAGGCTCCCTGCTGAGCAGAGAGCCCGATGCGGGGCTCGATCCCAGGACTCTGAGATCACGACCTGAGCCGAAGGCAGTGGCTTAACCCACTGAGCCACCCAGGCGCCCCAGGGGAGTTCTTTTAAATCCAACTCATGAGGAATGCCTGGGTAGCTCTGTTGGTCTGCCTTTGGCTCAGGTCAAGATCCCAGGGTCCGGGATCAAGTCTGACATCAGGTGCCTTGCTCAGCAGGAAGCCTGCTTCTTCTGCCTGTGGCTCCCTCTGTTTATGTGCTCTCTATCTCTGAAAAATAAATTAAAAAAAAATTAAATCCAACTCATCAAACACTATATATTTGATTTAGAAAGTTCTCTCAGATGAAAGGATCTGGGATTCAGCATGTTTGCTTTTGATAATTTGAATGTACATTATCTCCTGTCCCAGCCATGTCTTCAGCCAGGTCAGCCTTTCTCTAATTGTGCCTCCTATTTTGACCCTGAGGTTCCACCCATGTTATCTCCAACTCTTAGAACAAATTTCCCACTCCTTGTTGAGAAACAATAGTCCATGGATATTTTCATGTTTCTGCATGGTCAGAGCTCTTTGAGTGAAAGTTATTGGCACACTGGGTTAAAGGATGATTGTATGGCAAACAAATTTAGAAGTTAAAGAAACTTCTGGAGGGCGTTAGAAAAAAATCTGTTTACATTCTAAGGATTATAAACCTAGAGACATAAAAGTCTTCCTTTCAATCTTTCTGCCTCTCTTGTCTGCCCCATCCCCCACCTCTACGCAAAGAAAAGTAAAGGCAGATGTGCCAGCAACTCCTATATAAGCTCTGAGGTTCTTAATTTTAAACCCTAAATGCACAGATACATCTAGTGGCTTTCACCACATCACTCTGTGGTAAGTTAAAGCAGGAGGAACCAACACAAACTGCTCTAGGGGTGAAAGCCCTGTTCCTTGATTCAGAGGTCTTGTGTTTATATATACTATAAATTTCTAAAGGACTGATATCCTAGTGTGCACACACATACACACGTGTGTGTGTATACCTATTGATCTATCCATCCATCCACCTAAACTGTGGCAGGATAACTGGTTAGTTTGCAGGTGGCATAACGTGTCAGACTCTTCACAGTTTCAGACTTAAAATTTCCTATTCACCAACGCTCAACTTGTCTCCAAAATTCACCTTCTATGTGAATCCATCAATGGATAAAATCATGAATTCCTAAAAGACTAGTTCTATTATTTGTTTTTCCTCATAATTTGGTAACCTCCCCTTTTTCTAACAAAGAACAAATCCAAAAAGGATATTTTAAAGCACTTGGAGAAATAAGTGATTTAAAAAAAAAAAGTCAAATCCAAATATTAAAAGGCTCACATAATTACACTGGTGTTACATTGGGTTTGGATCCCTGCTTGGCTCTAGGCCAGGAGCCACTGAGGACAGGAGCTTGGGGAAGTCATTCAGGTTTCTAGGACTCCTTCCACAGTCAACCCATCCCTCCCTCCATTGCTTCCAGCTCTGCTTTTCTATAAAATGGAGAGAGAGTGGAGCTCCTACTCAGACTCCTCCAATATTTATAAAAATCCTAAAATGTCTTTGTAGGAGACCATGTTCTTTGTTGTTTGCTTTGTTTATATTTTTTGCCTGAAAGCCAAAGCTATAGTGACTTTTAGATCTAGACAATAGAATAGAATAAGAAGAGATGGCAGAAGGAAAGACCAGAAAATAAATATTTTTCTCCACTCTAAGCTTCAGGACCTCTTTTTGCTACTAATCACCCATGTGTAGGCTGAGCGATAAGTTGGTAAGAAAACAAGTTGATGTGCGTCCTACTGTCTTTTGCCTAGCCCTATCCTAAGAGAGAGACCCAGGGATGACAGGCAAAGTGGGACACTTCCCTAAAGGAAGAGCAGAGAAGCAAGTACTTGGGAAGAAGAAAGAAGATTGGGGAAGAAGATGGTGGCTTGGGGTTCCATTAAGAGTAAGGACTTGGCGGGGAGGAGACAAGATGGCGGAGAAGTAGCAGCTAAGACTACTTCAGGTTGCGGGAGATCAGCTAGATAGCTTATCTAAAGATTGTAAACACCTACAAATCCAACAGGAGATCGAAGAGAAGAAGAACAGCAATTCTAGAAACAGAAAATCAACCACTTTCTGAAAGGTAGGACTGGCGGAGAAGTGAATCCAAAGGGACGGGAAGATAGACCCGGGGGGGGAGGGGCCGGCTCCCGGCAAGCGGCGGAGCAACGGAGCACAAAATCAGGACTTTTAAAAGTCTGTTCCGCTGAGGGACATCGCTCCAGAGGCGTAACTGGGGTGAAGCCCACGCGGGGCCAGTGTGGCCTCAGGTCCCGCAGGGTCACAGAAGGATCGGGGTGTCTGAGTGTCGCAGAGCTTGCAGGTATTAGAACGGGGAAGCCGGCTACAGAGACGGAGCCGAGGAGTGAGCTCACAGCTCAGGCTTACCTTGAACCGGTCGCAGGCTCGGTGAGCTCGGAGCGTGGCTGGAGGCCAGGCAGACAGGAGTAATTGGACGCTGTTCCCTAAGGGCGCACTGAGGAGTGGGGCCCTGGGCTCTCGGCTCCTCCGGGCCGGAGACTGGGAGGCCGCCATCTTCATTCCCGTCCTCCGGAACTCTACGGAAAGCGCTCAGGGAACAAAAGCTCCTGAAAGCAAACCTGAGCGGATTACTCAGCCTGGCCCCTGGTAAGGGCGGTGCAACTCCGCCTGGGGCAAAGACACTTGAGAATCACTACAACAGGCCCCTCCCCCAGAAGATCAACAAGAAACCCAGCCAGGACCAAGTTCACTTACGAGGAGTGCAGTTTCAATACCAAGGAGAGCAGCGGAATTCCAGAGGAGGAGAAAGCAAAGCACGGAACTCATGCCTTTCTCCCCATGATTCTTTAGCCTTGCAGTTAATTTAATTTTTTTTTCTTTTTCAATTTTTTTTCTCTTCTTCTGCTAAATTTTTTTAAACTTTTACCCTTTTCTTTTTTAACGTTTTTTAACTAGTTTATCTAATATATATATATATTTTTTCCTTTTTATATTTTTTTCATTATTGGTTTTCTTTTTTTATTTGTTTCTTTTTTCTTTTTTCTTTTTTTTTTTTTTTTTT
>NW_022631015.1:1299077-1299591 GCF_010015895.1 Lontra canadensis
CCCCCCCCCTCACGATTTGGGATCTCTTCTGATTTGGCTAAAGCATATTTTCCTGGGGTTGTTGCCACCCTTTTAGTATTTTACTTGCTCCTTCATATACTCTTATCTGGACAAAATGACAAGGCGGAAAAATTCACCACAAAAAAAAGAACAAGAGCCAGTACCAAAGGCTAGGGACCTAATCAATACAGACATTGGTAATATGTCAGATCTAGAGTTCAGAATGACGATTCTCAAGATTCTAGCCAGGCTCGAAAAAGGCATGGAAGATATTAGAGAAACCTTCTCCGGAGAGATAAAAGCCCTTTCTGGAGAAATAAAAGAATTAAAATCTAACCAAGTTGAAATAAAAAAAGCTATTACTGAGGTGCAATCAAAAATGGAGGCTCTCACTGCTAGAATAAATGAGGCAGAAGAGAGAATTAGCGATATAGAAGACCAAATGACAGAAAATAAAGAAGTTGAGTAAAAGAGGGACAAACAGTTACTGGACCACGAGTGGAGAATTTGAGAG
>NW_022631015.1:1299691-1342752 GCF_010015895.1 Lontra canadensis
ACCAAATGACAGAAAATAAAGAAGTTGAGCAAAAGAGGGACAAACAGTTACTGGACCACGAGTGGAGAATTTGAGAGATAAGTGAAACCATAAGACGAAACAACATTAGAATAATTAGGATTCCAGAAGAAGAAGAAAGAGAGAGGGGAGCAGAAGGTATATTGGAGAGAATTATTGGAGAGAATTTCCCCAATATGGCAAAAGGAACAAGCATCAAAATCCAGGAGGTTCAGAGAACCCCCCTGAAAATCAATAAGAATAGGTCCACACCCCGTCACTTAATAGTAAAATTTACAAGTCTTAGTGACAAAGAGAAAATCCTGAAAGCAGCCCGGGAGAAGAAGTCTGTAACATACAATGGCAAAAATATTAGATTGGCAGCAGACTTATCCACAGAGACCTGGCAGGCCAGAAAGAGCTGGCACGATATATTCAGAGTACTAAACGAGAAAAACATGCAGCCAAGAATACTATATCCAGCTAGGCTATCATTGAAAATAGAAGGAGAGATTAAAAGCTTCCAGGACAAACAAAAACTGAAAGAATTTGCAAACACCAAGCCAGCTCTACAGGAAATATTGAAAGGGGTCCTCTAAGCAAAGAGAGACCCTAAAAGTAGTAGATCAGAAGGAAACAAAGACAATATACAATGACAGTCACCTTACAGGCAATACAATGGCACTAAATTCATATCTCTCAATAGTTACCCTGAATGTTAATGGGCTAAATGCCCCAATCAAAAGACACAGGGTATCAGAATGGACAAAAAACCAAAACCCATCTATATGTTGCCTACAAGAAACTCATCTTAAACCCGAAGACACCTTCAGATTTAAAGTGAGGGGGTGGAAAAGAATTTACCATGCTAATGGACATCAGAAGAAAGCAGGAGTGACAATCCTTATATCAGATCAATTCGATTTCAAGCCAAAGACTATAATAAGAGATGAAGAAGGACACTATATCATACTCAAAGGATCTGTCCAACAAGAAGATCTAACAATTTTAAATATCTATGCCCCTAACGTGGGAGCAGCCAACTATATAAACCAATTAATAATAAAATCAAAGAAACACATCAACAATAATATAATAATAGTAGGGGACTTTAACACTCCCCTCACTGAAATGGACAGATCATTCAAGCAAAAGATCAACAAGGAAATAAAGGCCTTAAATGACACCCTGGACCAGATGGACATCACAGATATATTCAGAACATTTCATCCCAAAGCAACAGAATACACATTCTTCTTTAGTGCACATGGAACATTCTCCAGAATAGATCACATCCTGGGTCCTAAATCAGGTCTCAACTGGTATCAAAAGATTGGAATCACTCCCTGCATATGTTCAGACCACAATGCTCTGAAGCTAGAACTCAATCACAAGAGGAAATTAGGAAAGAACCCAAATACATGGAGACTAAACAGCATCCTTCTAAAGAATGAATGGGTCAACCAGGAAATTAAAGAAGAATTGAAAAAATTTATGGAAACAAATGATAATGAAAACACAACAGTTCAAAATCTGTGGGACACAACAAAGGCAGTCCTGAGAGGAAAATATATAGCGGTACAAGCCTTTCTCAAGAAACAAGAAAGGTCTCAGGTACACAACCTAACCTTACACCTAAAGGAGCTGGAGAAAGAACAAGAAAGAAACCCTAAACCCAGCAGGAGAAGAGAAATCATAAAGATCAGAGCAGAAATCAATGAAATAGAAACCAAATAAACAATAGAACAAATCAACGAAACTAGGAGCTGGTTCTTTGAAAGAATTAATAAGATTGATAAACCCCTGGCCAGACTTATCAAAAAGAAAAGAGAAAGGACCCAAATAAATAAAATCATGAATGAAAGAGGAGAGATCACAGCACCAAATAAATACAGACAATTATAAGAACATACTATGAGCAATGCTACGCCAACAAATTTGACAATCTGGAAGAAATGGATGCATTCCTAGAGACATATAAACTACCACAACTGAACCAGGAAGAAATAGAAAGCCTGAACAGACCCATAACCAGTAAGGAGATTGAAACAGTCATCAAAAATCTCCAAACAAACAAAAGCCCAGGGCCAGACAGCTTCCTGGGGGAATTCTACCAAACATTTAAAGAAGAACTAATTCCTATTCTCCTGAAACTGTTCCAAAAAATAGAAATGGAAGGAAAACTTCCAAACTCATTTTATGAGGCCAGCATCACCTTGATCCCAAAACCAGACAAGGATCCCATCAAAAAAGAGAACTACAGACCAATATCCTTGATGAACACAGATGCAAAAATTCTCACCAAAATACTAGCCAATAGGATTCAACAGTACATTAAAAGGATTATTCACCACGACCAAGTGGGATTTATTCCAGGGCTGCAAGGTTGGTTCAACATCCGCAAATCAATCAATGTGATACAACACATTAATAAAAGAAAGAACAAGAACCATATGATACTCTCCATAGATGCTGAAAAAGCATTTGACAAAGTACAGCATCCCTTCCTGATCAAAACTCTTCAAAGTGTAGGGATAGAGGGCACATACCTCAATATCATCAAAGCCATCTATGAAAAACCCACCGCAAATATCATTCTCAATGGAGAAAAACTGAAAGCTTTTCCTCTAAGGTCAGGAACACGGCAGGGATGTCCGTTATCACCACTGCTATTCAACATAGTACTAGAAGTCCTAGCCTCAGCAATCAGACAACAAAAGGAAATTAAAGGCATCCAAATCGCCAAAGAAGAAGTCAAACTATCACTCTTTGCAGATGAGATGATACTATATGTGGAAAGCCCAAAAGACTCCACTCCAAAACTGCTAGACCTTGTCCAGGAATTCGGTAACGTGTCAGGATATAAAATCAATGCACAGAAATCAGTCGCATTTCTCTACACCAACAACAAGACAGAAGAAAGAGAAATTAAGGAGTCCATCCCATTTACAATTGCACCCAAAACTATAAGATACCTAGGAATAAACCTAACCAAAGAGACTAAGAATCTATACACAGAAAACTATAAAGTACTCATGAAAGAAATTGAGGAAGACACAAAGAAATGGAAAAATGTCCCATGCTCCTGGATTGGAAGAATAAATATTGTGAAAATGTGTATGCTACCTAAAGCAATCTACACATTTAATGCAATTCCTATCAAAGTACCATCCATTTTTTTCAAAGAAATGGAACAAAGAATCCTAAAATTTATATGGAACCAGAAAAGACCGCGAATAGCCAAAGGCATATTGAAAAAGAAAGCCAGAGTTGGTGGCATCACAATTCCGGACTTCAAGCTCTATTACAAAGCTGTCATCATCAAGACAGCATGGTACTGGCCCAAAAACAGACACATAGATCAATGGAACAGAATAGAGAGCCCAGAAATAGACCCTCAACTCTATGGTCAACTAATCTTCGACAAAGCAGGAAAGAATGTCCAATGGAAAAAAGACAGCCTCTTCAATAAATGGTGTTGGGAAAATTGGACAGCCACATGCAGAAAAATGAAATTGGATCATTTCCTTACACCACACACGAAAATAGACTCAAAATGGATGAAGGACCTCAATGTGAGAAAGGAATCCATCAACATCCTTGAGGAGAACACAGGCAGCAACCTCTTTGACCTCAGCCGCAGCAACATCTTCCTAGGAACATCGCCAAAGGCAAGGGAAGCTAGGGCAAAAATGAACTATTGGGATTTTATCAAGATCAAAAGCTTTTGCACAGCAAAGGAAACAGTTAACAAAACCAAAAGACAACTGACAGAATGGGAGAAGATATTTGCAAATGACATATCAGATAAAGGGCTAGGGTCCAAAATCTATAAAGAACTTAGCAAACTCAACACCCAAAGAACAGATAATCCAATCAAGAAATGGGCAGAAGACATGAACAGACATTTCTGCAAAGAAGACATCCAGATGGCCAACAGCACATGAAAAAGTGCTCCATATCACTCGGCATCAGGGAAATACAAATCAAAACCACAATGAGATACCACCTCACACCAGTCAGAATGGCTAAAATTAACAAGTCAGGAAATGACAGATGCTGGCGAGGATGCGGAGAAAGGGGAACCCTCCTACACTGTTGGTGGGAATGCAAGCTGGTGCAACCACTCTGGAAAACAGCATGGAGGTTCCTCAAAATGTTGAAAATAGAACTACCCTATGACCCAGCAATTGCACTGCTGGGTATTTACCCTAAAGATACAAACGTAGTGATCCGAAGGGGCACATGCACCCGAATGTTTATAGAAGCAATGTCTACAATAGCCAAACTATGGAAAGAACCTAGATGTCCATCAACAGACGAATGGATAAAGAAGATGTGGTATATATATACAATGGAATACTATGCAGCCATCAAAAGAAATGAAATCTTGCCATTTGCGACAACGTGGATGGAACTAGAGGGTATCATGCTTAGCGAAATAAGTCAATCAGAGAAAGACAACTATCATATGATCTCCCTGATATGAGGGAGAGGAGATGCAACATGGGGGGTTAATGTGGTAGGAGAAGAGTAAATGAAACAAGTTGGGATTGGGAGGGAGACAAACCATAAGTGACTCTTAATCTCACAAAACAAACTGAGGGTTGCTGGGCAGAGGGGGGTTGGGGGGGGTTATGGACATTGGGTAGGGTATGTGCTATGGTGAGTGCTGTGAAGTTTGTAAACGTGGAGATTCACAGACCTGTACCCCTGGGGGAAAAAAAAATATATATATATGTTTATAAAAAATAAAATTATAAAAAAAAAAAGAGTAAGGACTTGGGCAACTCCCCTGCAGAGACCCATGGGGATGGGAAGAACGTCAAGGGGTCCTGGCCACAAGGACAATTCATGAGACTGTGTCCTGGGCACAGTTCTCCCAGCATAAACTTTGCCAGAAAGCGTTAACACTGGCCTTCAGATGAGCACACAGCACAGATATTGCCCAATGTGTACTAAAAACCAGTGAGCTTTCCTACCATCAGCTAGCAGATGGCAGAAGCGAGGGGTAGTCCAAGAAGGCTGATGCCAATAAGGCCTCAGAAGCCAGATCTTGGGACTTCGCCTGACTGTGCAGCCAGCACCATGTCACAGGGACCAGCTGGGACCACAGAGAAGATGCAGATTGAATTTCTGGCTGTACTGGCTAAATGGGGACTCAGTGTCAGATAGATTTTGATGGTGAGGTGGGCAAAATGAGTGAAGAAGAATGGGAGGTGCAGGCTTACAATTAAGGAATGAATAAATCACAGGAATACAAGGTGCAGCATAAAGAAAACAGTCACTAATACTGTAATAATGATGTATGGAGACAGATGGTAACTACACTTGTGGTGAGCATGGCATAATGTATAGAATTATCAAATTACTATGTTGTACACCTGAAATTAATGCAACACTGCATATCAACTATACTCAAAAAAAAGAGAGAGACTTCTGTCTTCCCCTTAGGATGCAGAAAGCTAAAAAAAAAAAAAAAAGTGTTATGATTTTTGTTGTGGGCTGGGGTGGTATAAAAATGTATTCCTGCTTCATAAATATACCTCCAAGGCATTGACCTGTTAACACATTCCAGTAGTATGCTTTACGAACAGAGCTGCAGTTATTTCAACATTAATAACCTAAAATCTCCTTTCTCCCTAATTCCGTGCAAAGGAGGGTCATGCTTTGGCCTTTTGTCTCCTGTCTACCTCCTTTGAAAGCTTCTGCAAGTCCTGGGGTCAGTGACATTGTGGCAATCCTGTTGATGACAGATTGGCTCAATGTGCTAATTGTTCACCCTCCCCTTCGCTACTCAGCTAGATGGGGCAGAAAGAAATTATAAAAACATGGGTGGTCATGGCCAACACCGAGGAAACAAAAAGGTACAGAGTCGCCCCAACTGTTCTCTGTTTGATTTGAAAGCATCCTCTGCTCTCTTAGGAGCACTAGCAAAGTCGGTTCCAGCCTAGTGGAACAGGTCATGGGTCTCTGTTCTTTGGAGCCCTCCTTACCTATACACTCACCAAGTCTTGGCCCCCATCCAGCTGCTCTGTGAACTCTGTCATTCATCCCTACTTCCTTGTCAGGAGGTTTGCCACTGAGTATTCGGAATTGCACAACACACAAAGTTGGAGCAAGTTCAACTCTGTAACTAGTTTTCTTTGTTTTATTATCAATACTTCTTGCCTCGGGCTCCAAAGGAAAATTACAACCAAATAAGCCTGTGTTTTTATAAACTGTGTGCAGCTTCCCTCTGACTTTGATCCATTCTCATATAGCACAGTAACTGGGTGTGGTGATGGCCAAGTAGTATTCAGAATAAGATACTGATGATGGGTCACAAACCACACAAATGACTGCACAGAAGGCCTCATTCCAATGGGATCACTTTGTTGTCCTCTTTCACCAGGAATCTTTTGTCTGAAATTTCATTCTTGCCCTTGTATACTTCCTTATGTTGCGTGTCCCTGGATGTGGCTTCATTCTGATTTGCCATGCTATGGTGTTGGAAGGAGGAAGAGTCTGCTGGGGCCCGGGAGTGGGACTTCACTACTCACATTTGAGTGTGGTGATTTCTCCACTTTAAACATGAAGTTCCAGAAAAGGAGAGCACTAACTAATAATAAAAGTTATAATCCATTGAAGGTCTATGAAACAATGCATGTGTGTGTGTGCTTGTGTGTGCTTACTCAGTCAGTCCTCACAAATAGAGACAAATCGAAGGGCAAAGAAACTGTGTAACTGGCTCAAGGGTCCTGTCAACTAGCAAGTGTCAGAGGAGAAGGGCAAGCCCGGATACGGTTGATGCTGACATGCTGACGTATTCCGCTGTCCTGCCTAATCAGCCAGAGCGAGTGAGCACCGAAGCAACATGGAGAGACTGGAGTGATGCCAGCTGGGCTGGGCGGTAGTGCCCAGAGCAAAGTGGGACCCAGATTGGCCAAGTGGAGAGAGCATAATCATCCAGGGGCAGCTGGCCATGTTCCACATATCCTCTCGGGTTCTGTAAGATTCCTTCTGAGCTTCTTGGAACCCCAGACAGCTAGAAGCCTGGCTCTCCCTGCCGTTTCCTAGCAATGTTACTCTTGGGAATCAATTCTCCTCCAGAGAAACACTGCCTTTGAGCCCTCGACAGGAGGTACAGCTGTTCCCGATACATAAGACACACCCTTCTCCTCCTCAACCCATATCTTATATCCCATATGAAAAATGGGCAGCATGTAGATCTTCCCCACCAATTTTTTTTTGGAAGCAGAACCTAAACTACTGCATTCAATGAACTTTGGTGAAGAGATGTCCCTCAATAGGCTTTTTAAACATGAGAAAAGAAAAAAAAAGTTACATGTTTATTTTTTTATATATAGTATGAAGTTTTTTTCACATTACTGTCCATTTTTAACTTTAAATATTAAAGAAAATAGAATCACAAAGACAAAATTTGAGCAAAATCAATAGAAATGATTATTGTTGATTAGGCTGAATGGACATAAAGTCTCAAAAAACTTGAACTATAACCATGTTCTTTTTTTAAAATTTTTGTATTTTTTTATAAACATATATATTATCAGCCCCAGGGGTACAGGTCTGTGAATCGCCAAGTTTACACACTTCACAGCACTCACCATAGCACATACCCTCCCCAATGTCCATAACCCCATCACCCTCTCCCTACCCCCCTACCCCCGGCAACCCTCAGTTTGTGTTGTGAGATTAAGATTCTCTTATGGTTTGTCTCCCTCCCAATCCCATCTTGTTTCATTTACTCTTTTCTTACCCCCCAAACCCCCACGTTGCATCTCCACTTCCTCATATCAGGGACATCATATGATAGTTGTCTTTCTCTGATTGAAATAAGTCACATATTTAATTTAAAAGAAAGTGATCATTTATTAATAATAATAATAGTAATAATACTCTAAACAACAATCTGCTGAAGGTCAATCTTCTTATCTCCTAGATGAGCCTTCCCAGGATCAGGTCTGTTTTCCCATATTCCCTCGTCTGGACTGTAAACTGTTTGCTGCAGGGGTTTTCTCCCATTGCATACCCCCCTGCAAGTGGCCAGCACAGGGCTCAGCCTGGGACAGGTGCTCAAAATGTGCAGTCGTATGTAGAGGATGGGTACATCCATACACACGTGGAAAGTTCCTGATGAGACCACTGTCTCCCACCAGGAGTCAATTAAAAATATTATTTTCAAACTGTATTTCCATAAATGTGTTTACTAGTTAGTTCCTCTAAACAAGAATACTATGCAATACATGGCAGTATTGATCTTAAAAATTAGAAAACTTTGTGGCATGAATATCAGAGTGGAATCTGAAAGTCGAACATAGACCAAAAAAGACTTCTGTATTCAGAGGAAGAGATGTGAGTAGAGGAGATGAGGTTTGCTCTGAGGAGAAATGAGACCATGAAGGCATTGGCATCACTTTTAGGATTTCTGCCTTTATTCTGAATGCCATCAGGAGCCACTGAAGCCACTCAGTTACACATTTTAGGAGATGCCTGAGAGGTGCACAGAGACAGGAAATGATTGCAGGTAATTTCTGCAGGAACTAAGAAAGAGACACAGAAATAGAGAGAGACCAACTGACTCTCAGAAAGTACCTGATGTGGGTACCAGCAAGAAAGAATAAAACTGAAAGTCTTCTGGTTTGGTCAGCTGTCTAAGTGATGATGCCACACACTGAGGTAAAATGACCAGAGGAGAAGCAACTCCAATAGAGTGGTCAGTTTTGTATGTCTGAGGGATATGCAGGTAGCAGGGGTCCAGCAGACAATCAGATGTCTGAACCTAGATCTAAGGACTATGTTCAGGGCTGGGGTCTGCATGTAGGAGCCATGACATGTGGGAGCTCCCTGAAACCATAGGAGAGGATGGGCCACAAGGGAGAGAGCAAGGTAAAAAAAAAAGGGGTGGGGGCAGAAAATAAAGTCAGAGGGAGTGCCAACATTTTAAGGACAAAACACCGAAGAGGAGGAAACAGAAATACAGACAACCAGACAGAGAATTGGTGGGAAGAGGGACACTCACCATGCAAATAAAGACCTTAGGGAGGTATTGCTGGGAAGTCTCCAAGGTAAGAGGATGTGGGAGATACCTCAGAAGGGGGTTGGCTAGGCCTGATGGTGCAAAGGGAAAGAAAATGTGATGCAAGGTCCCAGCTGGTCTGCATTGGAGGTCTCAGTTTTGGAGCAGAGTGTATAATTTAATGCAGACCTTGGAAAAATGAGTGTGCTTGGTGGGAAAGCTGCATTAACACCAGGGGAACTGCTAAGAGAACTGTAAGAGAGAAGGGGGTATAGAGTGCAGAAGATGGAAGTTACTAAGTGATAAAATGCAAGAAGGGCTCCCCTGTAACCAGGTGGTGAGCCTGGAAAAGGGCAGCCACTCCTTCCATCACCATATGTGCCTGAGACACCCTGAGAATGCAAGTTTGGGAAAACTCACTCCTTCCTGACTCCAGCCTTCATGCCTGGCTTGCAGCTCCCCGTCAGCCCCCCATATGTGAGAGTAAAAGGGCTGGGGAGTTTCACTCATGTTCTCTGCGTTTGGTTGCTTATCCAAAAAAAGAGTCAGGCATATTTCCTTGCTCACCCTCTCTGTTTTGAGTATTTCTGTTCCATCAAGAGTTCTCCCTCTGAGGACCAGCCAGCAGTAGCATAAAATAGCCACATATGCTAGAAAGTCAACAGCCAGAATTTAAATTAATCAGATTATGGAAGGTCTACAGGGAGTATGGGCTTGATCATGAAATCTTCATAACATTTAGGAACTAGGTCAATGCTCAGGCCAAGTACATCCCTGGTGTTAGTTATCTAAGATGTACTGATTCTCTTAGCAATCCAATTCACATTCATAGTATCACAAAATAATTAAGAGCAAGCTATGTGAACTGAAGTGACTATTAGTTTACTTGGGAGTAGATTGTCCTTTGCACATGAATAATATTAACATTTATTATGACCTACATAAATGTTATGCATCATGATGAACACTGCACACTAATTATCTCATTTAACCCCTTAACAATACTATGAAGTAGGTTTGTTTTACTCATGTTTTTATGATGAGTAAAGATGCATGCCCAGGTGAGCCTGACTTCTAAACCAAAATGTTTAGGCACTGTGCTGATCTGCCTCTCATGCCTTTGGAGGAAATGGCATTAATGATCAACCCTAAATAGCTCTAGTGTATGACACTAATGAGAGTGGTAATTGCCAAAAAAGAGAGCTCCGTTCACCAAGCAAAACTTAGCGGTAACTTGAGACTTTTTTTTAAGATTGTTTGTTTGTTTGTTTGTTTGTTTTTGAGAGCCAGAGGCTCCATGTGGAGCTCCATCGCAGACCCAAGATCATGACCAGAGCCAAAATTAGAAGTGAGACACTTGACTGACTAAGCCACCCGGGCACCCAGCAACTTGATACTTTTATTTTTTATATTTACTTTTTTAATTGTTTATTTATTTGAGAAAGAAAGAGAGTGGTGGGGAGGGGCAGAGGGACAGAGAATCCTTAAACGGGCTCTCTTCTGAGTATGGACCCAATGGGGGCTCACTCTCACCACCCCAAGATCATGACCTGAGCTAAAATTGCCAGACTCTCCAGCAAGGTGCCCCAACTTTTTTTTTTTTTTTAAAGATTTTATTTATTTATTTGACAGAGAGATAACAAGCAGGCAGAGAGGCAGGCAGAGAGAGAGGAGGAAGCAGGCTCCCTGCTGAGCAGAGAGCCCGACGCGGGGCTCGATCCCAAGACTCCGAGATCATGACCTGAGCCGAAGGCAGCGGCTTAACCCACTGAGCCACCCACGTGCCCCTGTGCCCCAACTTTTAATGAAAGAAAAGTGGGAACAACTGTAAAGTCTGTCATGGCATCCTGATTAAATTCCTCCAATGATTTCTTGCTATGAGATTGGTTTCTAATTCCTCAACAGAGTAAACTCACTGTCTCGGGCCTGCGCCACTTCCTGGCCAGCTCCAGCAGTCAGGCATTCTCTCTGTCCTCAGATGCACAGCCTCCATGCACCATCACTTTGAACAGGCTGTTCCTGTTCCCTGGCACTCTTTCCTGCCCCCAGGCTTCCAGAACCAGCTTCTAACCCTTCTATTTTCAATTAGGTTATAAACCTTCCTAATACCTACCCACCCCATTAGATTAGGTCCCCCATCTGTGATATACTTTGATAGCCCATTGTACTTTTTCAAGATAAAATCAATTAATTTTGTAGTTAAATACTCATTTGTTTAATCTTGGCCTCCTCTTTCCTCTGCTATGCTCTCAGAGTATGAAGACAAGAGCCTTGTCTGTTGTAATCTGATATATTTACCCCCTGGCATTGTATCTGCCCTACAGAGCCTTGTCAAAGGAAGGGAAGGAGAGAAGGCAGCCTTCTGCATCCACTGAGTTCTTCGGAAGAGCAGGCCACAACAAGCCTGTGGCACAGGCTGCCCCCTATGGACACGCACGTTGGGTCACCACAGGAGTGCCTGGGGGTGAGTGGAATAGAAAGCCTTCCAGGCTTATTACCTAATTTACAGTCAGTGCCGTCTCCACTAGTGCTAGCCCCATGAACTGTCCTTCATGTACTAGGCACCATAGTTGTTGCTTTCACATCTGTTATTTAATCTCCTCCATGACCCCATGACTCAGATATGATTGAGCCCCTTTCATAGGAAAATGGCCCTCAGAGAGATCAATTTGCCCAAAGTGTTCCTGGCCTTGTTCAGATTTCAGTGTTTTCATACACACAAGGTAGTGTTGCCAGATAAAACACAGTGCACTCCATTTACTTTGATTTTCAGATAAACAATGCGTAATTTATTTTAGTACAAGTATGTCTTATACACTGCATGAGATATACTGAAAAACAAAATAAAAAACCTTCATTTAACGTGAAATTAAAATTTAACTAGGGGTCTTGTATTTTGATTCTCTAAAACTACTAATGCCATTTGCTCAATCACACTACTACACTGAGGTATAAAGCCTGGGGTAATATGACCATTCAGATTATCAGCCCACTACTACCATTCAAATGGTTCCTCATCACCCACTTTCTCCACATCTAAAACCTATGGTTGGCCAGCTGGACCGCTAGATGGAAATAAGGGATTTCACCTCCTCTGGAAACTCAGACCCTTCCTTTACCCACTCCACCCCCAGCAGGCTGGGTGCTCCTGGAATTCTCAGAGCATGGCCCCTTCCTCATGACTGCTGGAAACCTTCACCAACACCATTGCTTTTAACTCTGACCTATCTGTTACTTTTCCTCGAAAACCCTAAACATGTCTTTCCTAGTGGATGGTGAAATTGTGTAGTAGGAGTTACTTGTTCGTTTCTTTACTTCTTCTCACTTTCCATTTTAATTAGCTTTTTATATCAGCCCATAAGTGTTTCCCCATCTTTCTAAATATCATGAAATCCTTATTAGTTCTCCTGAGAGCATGGTTTTATTAGCGTCTGTTACTCTATACTTATATAATATGCATGTTCCTTTGCTCTTGTTAGTAAAAAATATTAAAATCAGAACAAAACAAATATGCAAACAAGTCCAAAACAGTCCTGTATCTGAGACTTATGTGTGACTTCTAGGCCATTCCCATCCCCAGGTGTTTCTGCCAAATGGTTGCTGAACTTCTTATGTCTGAGGAGAAATGAGGTTGGGAAAAGTAGTACTTAATTCCTGACATTCCATTTGATGTGGGAATAGAATTGTGAAAGGGAGGACACAGAGAATAAAGAAAAGGAGAAATGTCCTAGCCATAAGTTAAACAACTTAACCTTTTGTCCAATCTATTTATTAAGATATTTGTTTTACTGAATATATTGAACATACAACATTGTGTAAATTTAAGGTGTATGACTTGTTAATTTGATATGTTTATATACTATGTTACAATTGCCATTTTAGCAATAATTAGCACCTCTATAACATTACATAATTATTTTTTTCTTTTTAGCTCCAAATGATTCAAAGACTTGAGCATAAGACCTGATACTATAAAACTCCTAAAAGAAAACAGGGAAGAAGTTTCCCAACATAGGTCTTAGCAATGATTTTTTGAATATGACACCAAAAGCATAAACATCAAAAGCAAAAATCAGTAAATGGGTCTACATCAAACCTAAAAGCTCTTGCACAGCAAAAGAAACAATTAACAAAATGAAAAAGCAACCTCCAGAAAGCAAGTTTTGTAAACCATGTAGCAGATAACAGATTAATATCTAGGGAAGGACAATTATCATGTGGTTTCAGTCACATGAGGAATATAAGAAACAGTACAGAGGATCATAGGAGAAGGAAGGGAAAAACAGAACGAGAAGTGATCAGAGAGGAAGACAAACCATGAGAGACTATTAACTATGAAAAAGAAACTGAGGGTGAATGGAGAGGAGGTGTCTGGGGGGGCTGGGGTAACTAGGTGGTGGGCATTAAGGAGGGCACATGATGTGATGAGCACTGGGAGTTATATGCAACTGATGAAATGCTGAAGTCTACATCTGAAACCAATGATGTTCTTATGTTAGCTGATTGAATTTAAATTTAAAAAGGGGGGTTAATTGCTCAAATATATAAAGAACTCATACAACTCAATAACAACAAAAAAAGACAGTCTTTTAGATTTATAAAGTGTCTTTTTTTTTTTTTTAAGAGAAGGTTTGGATAAAGCCCATAGCACTCATGCCCATACTTTACCTATTTTCCAATTCTATGTAACTCTGGAATGTCAGTGATTTTTACAGAAGCTCAAGGCCAGCAGGCTCCCCCCACTAACAACAGGACCTGGGGCACTGCCTCCTTATTCACCCTCTGTTCAAAAGTCACCTGTCCAGAGAAAGGACCCCTCCTCTTATATGTTTTAGATCCATAGCTTTTTTTCCTATATCCTAATGTTTATTGGAGCTCCATTTACTGCTGGTGGTATCTCCAATGAAACTATTTCATGGTGCACGTAGTGTAGTGGTTTTGGGAACTATAAACAGTAAAATTTTGGCTCAACCACTTACTGGATATATGACTGAACTTGGACAAATTATTTAACTGTGCCTCAGCTCCTCATCTTATAAAAGAGGAGAATTATGGTGGTAGTGAGGGGTCAGCAAGAGACAGTGCTTAGTATGGTGATAGGTACAGTAGGCACTTAACAAATATTTGTCAATTTTTTCTTAGCATAATCTCATTCAAATCCTGCTTTCTGCACTATGTTAGTCAAACTTCACAGAAAGACATTTAAAGCTTGTTTTCTAGACTAATATTTTCCTGTTTGGATGTCAGTAGTTTTCCCCAGGGTGAAATAATGGCCCATTTAGCCCTGCAGCCATACAATTTAAATGGTATTAAAACTTGATAGAGGTAGTGAAAGAGAACCAGATTCAAAATGAACATGTTCTAGGCTCCAAGTCTGATAATAACTAGCTGTCAGTTCTTAAGCCATTTGCTTCTTATCTTTAGTACTCACCTTAAATCACTTTTCCTGATCCTTCCAGCGTTAGAATTTAAATTCTCCAAAGTGTTAGGATCTGCAGACTAAAACTACACTGGATTTGTTAAATAGAAATTGTTAATAATCCAGAGAATGTACATACTAAAAAGATTACCTATGTCAAGACCACATTGTTTTTAAAAATAAAAACAAAATCCTGTAATTAGAAACTTAAAATAGTGTTTAAATTGCTAAAAACAACTCACAAACCACAGGAATGTGTCTGTGAAACTTGCTTATCCAGTAGTTCATGTTATTCTGTAAAGCCCACTCTTGCAGTGAGGTGGGGCAGCTGCTGTAAACAGGAACCCGGCCTTCTTTCTGAACTTAGCCTGGGGAATAAAACATCCAAATTCCTGGGGCACCTTGGTGACTTAGTCGGTCAAGTGTCAGACCCTTGATTTCAGCTCAGGTCATGAGATAGAGCCCCATGTCAGACTCTGTGCTGGGCGTGGAGCCTGCTTGAGATTCTCTCTCCCATTCCCTCCTTCCCTCTTACACTGGCATTCACACATGTGCTCTCTCCCTCTCTCTGTCTCAAAACAAAAAAACAAACAAAGAAAACATCCAAATTCCCATTTCATGCAGTGGTGTGCTCCCAGCTCCATACCAGAGAGATTACAAAGGTAGCTTGAAGTCAAACAGTATTTACACCATACAAATTCAAAAAAGGGGACAAATCACAGGGTTTTAGCTCCACCCTCTCCTCTCCAGCAGGTAATTAAACATTTACTTGCCCACCTTATTAAATGTTTAATTGGGTCCAACTATACCATGCCGTTTCAAACCAAAATCTAGAAACTACCTCTAATTAATCTTCTAATTCACGGGATCCTTCACAGAGACTTAGCATTCAAGTGAAGTAGAACTTATTCTACTATTATTTAAATATATATGTGTACACATACATATATACATGTGTGTATATGTGTATGTGAATGTATGTGTATGTGCACACATACATATATACTTGTGTGTATATACACAAATGTATGTGTAATTTAAAATTAATATTATATAGGAGAACGGAGGCCTGGTCCAATGTGAAAACCAGTATAAATAAATAAGTAATGTTTGCCACAGAGCATATTTAATTATCTTCCTTATCACACGCCTTGCCTTATGGTTAAATGTCTAAATTCTCTCCTTTCTTTCTTTCTTCCTTCTTTTTTTTATGTTTTTTTTCTTATTCATTCTTCTCCTTGTTCTGAGAAGAATTTATGATATATATCTGTATGCTAAATTGTTATAACACTGATGTAAAGGCTAGCTTTAAACGTGGACAGAATACATGAGCAAAGACTGAGCAGGGGTAGACAGAGATATTAGGTAAGCAAGATGCAAGCAGAAGTTACAATATTAATATTTTAAAAAGATGTAATTTAAATGTATTTAAAGCTTTCTTTAAAGCATTAAGCAAGATAAAGGCTATATAATAGCCACAAAAATGTATTCATCAGAAAACAATTATGGCAGGACTTAATACACTCCTTAAAGAATTAAACAGGTCCAATAGAAAAAGCTAAGTTAGGATATTGTGATCATACTCCAATAAAATTGAGAAAATATAATAAAATGGCAATGAAAATAATTTAACTGCTTAGAAACTAAAATATACCTTTTTTTTTAAGATTTTATTTATTTGACAGAGAAAGAAAGATCACAAGTAGGCAGAGAGGCAGTCAGACAGAGAGAGGGAAGCAGGCTCCCTGCTGAGCAGAGAGCCCGATGCAGGGCGGGCTCGATCCCAGGATGCTGAGATCATGACCCGAGCTGAGGCTTTAACCCACTGAGCCACCCAGGCGCCCCTAAAATATACCTTTCTAAATAACCCATCTAATAAAATAAAAAATCAAGTTAAAATTAAATCTATTTAGAAAGCAGTCATATCTTTACCAAAACAGAGATATAGGGGTACCTGGGTGGCTCAATCAGTTAGGCATCTGCCTTTGGCTCATGTCATGATCTCAATATGGTTTTGTGGTTTTGAAATATGGGTGAAGTTCAGTGGAGTGGAGGCGATGACCAAGAAAGAATTCTTGAAATATCTTTGGTGCAAAATGGTGATTTTATTAAAGCATAGGGACAGAACCCATGGGAAGAAAGAGCTGCTACACCAGGATTTTGAGGAGTGGGGATTTTATACTCAGAGTTGGGGGAAGTAAGGAGAAATGAGGTTTCAAAAGAACTTTCATATGCTAAAGAGGACCTGCCTGAAAGATGCCTACAAGATTCCTGAGGTCTTGTCATTGTCAGTTTGACAGTTTGAGAAAAATATTAGAATAAATCAAAGAATTCGGTATGGTATTTATTATCACACAAGATAAACATACAAAAATCCATAACTGTTTTTCTATACTGATATTAAATAGCTGAAGATGGATATCAGGGGAGTGTTTAATTCATAATAGAGTTAAGTTTATAGAATAGGAAAACATCTAATAAGAAATATTGTCCAAGCCACATAAAGAAACCATGAAATCTTATTGAAGGACATATAAACAAGTTCTGAACAAAAGTGAAAATATATCGTGTTTTTGAATGAGAAGATTTGAGATGATTACCATCAATTATTTAAAAAATAAAATAATATAATACAATTGTGACTTTAATTCTATTGGATTTGGAAGACTGTGAATAATTTGGGAATTTGAGGGTTGAATAAAGTTATCTTAAAGTTCATACAGAAAAATAAATAACCAAAGATAACAAAGAAAAAAGGTTTTAAGTATGTGGAGTGGGGAGACAGGGAATATGCCTTACCAGTTATCAAGACATGTCATACAATCACCATAACACTATAATCAAAATAAAATGACACTGGCATAGAGATAGACAAAGAAGTAAATGAAACAAAACAGAATTCTAGAAACAGATCTTAATTTATATGATTTCAGTTGGTATTTCAATTTGGTGAGTAGAAGTTGGTTTATTAAATAAATGATGTTGGCACAAATAGCTATCCATCTGGAAGAAAAGGAAGTTGGACCACCTCATGCTATGTATAAACCTAACATTAAATGAACCAAAGATTTAAATGTAAAAAAATAAATTAATAATAATAATAATAATTTAGAATAAATTTTAGGAGAAGACACAAATGACCTACAGGATCGATTGATCTGTTGACCAAAAAAAAAAAAAAAAAAGGATAAAAGAGGGAAGCTCAAAATGTATATAAAATATATTCATACATTTTATATATATATATATATGTATATATATATATATAGTTAACTAGAGAAAAAAATTTTTAAAGATTTTATTTATTTGACAGAGAAATCACAAGTAGGCAGAGAGGAGGCAGGCAGAGAGAGAGGGGGAAGCAGGCTCCCTGCCAAGCGGAAAGCCCAATGCAGAACTTGATCCCAAGACCCTGGGATCATGACCTGAGCCAAAGGCAGAGACTTAAACCACTGAGCCACCCAGGTGCCCCAAGAAAACATTTTTTAAGATTAATTATTTATTTTAGAGAGAGACAGTGTGGGGTGGGTGGTTGGAGGGGAGGGCAGAGGTAAAAGGGGAGAGCTCTAGCAGACTCCTATGTGGGGCTCTATCTCAAAACCCTGAAATCACAACCTGAGCTGAAAACAAGAGTCTACAGTTTAATCAATTGGGCCACCCAGGTGCCCCTATGGAAAAGTATTTTAAACATGCAATTTAAAAATAGTACAAATAATCAAAAGACAAATGATACACTGAGGACCGATATCTATAATGCATATTATAAAGGGAATTATCTGTAGATAAAAACAAGTATCCATAATATACACAGTACTTGCTCAGATGGTTAATATAAAGACATAAAACCCAAAGTAAAGAAAAGGTGATTCACAGAACATAACCAAATGGCCACCACATATCTGAAAAGATGCTCAACCCCACTGGTAGGAAATAAAAGGAGTAACAACAAAATTCCACGCTCAGTGAGGAAAAACACTTGAACATGATAATATCCTACCAGCAGAGAAGTTGGTTAAAAAAAAATAGTACTCACACACTGCTGGTGGAAATGTAAATGGTTGCTGCTTTTCTGCAAAGCAGTCTGACAATAGTTATTAAATAAACATAAAAAAATACATGTCCTTCAACCTAGCAATCCTACTTCCAGGAATCTAGCTGCCAAAAATATAAGCATGGGTAGATTAAAGATTTTTTCAGTCAATCATAGCAATATTCATAGTAACAAAAAGCAAAAGTAAGAGAGAAATTGAAATATCCATTCAAAGATAGCTATTTGATAGGTGGTGGAAAGTAAGGAGAACACTTGTCCTGATGAGCACTGGGTGATGTATGGAACTGGGAAACTATTATAACACTGTATGTTAACTAACTGGAATTAAAATAAAAACTTTTAGGGACACCTGGGTGGCTCAGTCAGTTAGGTACCCAACTCTTGATTTCAGCTGGGTGGAGGTCTCCAGTGGTGGTCTGAATCATGAGATAAAGCCCAAGGGGGGTTTGTGTTGAGGGTCGAGACTGCTTGGGATTCTCTCTCTCTCTCTTTCCTCTGCTCCTCCCTTTCCCCCACCCCTTGTTTTCTCATGCACTCTCAAATACAATTTTTTAAAAATTAATTAATTCAATTAAGTAAAAAAATTTTAAAAGAATATTAGATAACCAATAAAAGAACTATTTGAATAAATTTTTATAAATGTATGCAACAAAATATTATAGTCACTAAAAAGAATGAGTTGTATAGCAGTTTTCTATATAATAGCCCCAAACTGGAAATAGCCCAAGAGATGGTCAGCAAGAGAATGAGCAAATTTAGGGTGGCATATTCATAAAATAGACCACTGTTCAGGAAAAATCAAGAGGGGAAAGGGTGGGCAAACTACTGTAATAATCTGGATGAATTTCAAAAGCATCATGCTGCATGAAAAGAAACATGGCATCAGTACATATTGTATAATTCTGTATGTGCAATAACACAACACTCTCTAGAGTAGGCAAAACTAATCTACGGTGGGAAAAATAAGAACAGAGGTTGTCTCTGGGATTGACTGGGAAGGGATTTGGGTTGCATAGGTATATGCCTTTGTCAAAACTCATCAAATGTTATACTCAGGATTAGTGGGTTAGATTGTATATAAATTTTTCTTCAAAAAAGAATTTTCTTTTTTGAACACTAGCTAATGACATCGATACAAAGTATTTAGAAGGAAATATACTGATGTCTGCAACTCACTTTGAAGTAAATTAAAAGATAAAATAAGATGGAAAGATGGACAGATATAAGGATAGGTAGATGGAAAATCAGGTTAACAACTAGAAGGTTAATGGTAGAATCCAGGTAGTAGGTACAAGATTATTGTCTAAAAAATTTTTACCACTTTTCTTTGTGTTGAAATGTGCCATCATACAACATGGGTGTGTAAAGGGCTAAACAGTTTTCTACAAGGAAAGAAGCAAGCTGTAGCAAAAGTGTAAATAATAAAATTCCATTTTAGTAACTAAACAATGACAAAAATACATTTGTGTGTATCTATCCAAATAATCATATACTGTATATAATTATAACACCATGAAGACAATTATATAAAGATGCTCAGTCCCTCGAGACAGAGGTGGAGAATGAGAGGTCAGTTCAGGGTGAGAACAAAATAAAAAGAAGGGGAATATTTCTGTACACAAAGAGATGCAAGAAGCACGGTCATCGACATACTGTTGTTAAATCAGGGTGGTAGAACTCCAGATGATTTTAATTAATTTTCTTACAATTTTCTGTAGGGTTTAAAAAATCTTTTCTACACTGATATTTCATTATGTGTATAATTTAAAAGCTATTTTTATTTTAGAAAAGCAAAAACCAAACAAGTAAAAAAGAGAATGAGAGAGACAGAGAATTTTTGTATTCTGCTTCTTAAGGGGCCCCCAAAATAATTTCAGCCTCGGGCTCCCAGAAACCCTAGACTGCACAGCCTACAGGACTTGGACAAGTTTATCGTCTCCTCTCAGCTCAGTGGCACCACCTTCACTAATTCCACTCAGGAAACCACCAAGATTTGTTCTCTGAAGTCTGCAATCAGCAGATCGTGGACAGCCTCGAAGACTCCGGAAATCCTGCTCTTGCTGGCCTCGCCCAGGGCATCTGAAAGCCCTGAGAGTCATCGGAACTGGCTGCAGCATCCCAAGGGGCTAGTTCTGCAAACTTGGTCTGTGCATTGTCACCCCTGAGGTCTCTGTAGCGCCTGCGGTCTCCGGCTGATGGGCTCATCAGAGGGTCATCACAACTGGAAAGCTGAGTACAAAACTGGGCGGAGGTGGGGAGGGCAGTTCTCTGAAGAAAGGCTGTGGGCTCTGGCACAAGGCGTTGCTGCCTTCCATGGGCCCAGATGCAGGACACAAGCATTCCCAGGTTTAGCAACCAAGAGGCAGAGAGTACCTTCCAGACCTGCACTGAAGGAAGCAGCCCCCCAGGATCCTTCCAGGAGAGAAGAGGGACACCAACCTCAGGTCCATCCCTTGCCCCAGGGCACCAGGCCTGGTGGAGAAGGCTAGAGAGCGGACCTGGAGGAGCCAAGGGAAACTCACCAGGACTGCAGTCTTCTAGAATCTACATGAATGGCCGGTGTCCTTCTTCCACCTGAGACACCAAGCAGCCCAGCATCCACTCTCTTTCCCTCCCAGAAGCCAGGCCTGCAGAAATGCTGCGTGCATCTTGAGTCAGAAGAATGTCCTTTGCTTTCATACCTTCTGCCTGTTTGTGGATACCTAGCCCTTCTAACATGTCCCAGAAGGTTCAGGAGAGGTGAGAGAGGTGTCAGCTAAGGGGCCAAGTTCAAGCAGGCAGCATTCTCAAAGTGGTGGACCTCCAGACTCACTCTCTTCCTGGTAGCAGGTAAATACATCAGTGTGGACTTGGGGATGCAGGCCACATAAAGCACCTCTACCTCTGCCCACAAAATTCCTATGCCCAGGTGATACCCTAAAACACATGTCACTGTGACAACTGGCCTTGAAATGGCTTTGCTTTGGCCTCACACTAGAAACAGTTTTCACCAGGGCAATCTGAACACTGGTTTTCTCTGGTTGAACCAGCTCCACATTTAAAACAAGTATCACAAATGGCACTTGCAAAATAGAAGTGAAACCTGACCTTCTGGAGTAGTGAAGCTGTTCGTCCTCCTGTGCTCTGTGGCATAAAGGTCAAAAGCCCGCCTTCGGGGCGGGGGGGGGGGGGGGGGGCTGGTGGTGGGTGTGCAGATTGCTAGATCTTGCTAGCTATTGAACTCTGGGCAAGTGATTTACCTAAGCCTCATCCACAAAATGGAGATGAATGCCAGAGCTGGCCTCAGGGGGATGGCTAGGAGGCTGAGATGAGATAAGACAAATAGTGTTGGAAATACAGTGAAGGATCAACTAGTGTTAGTACTTTCACTATTATTGATTATCGTATGTGTATTTTTAAAAACACTTTTGTCATTTTTCTAATATGTGAACTGGCTATCAATGTTTCCACCAGTTCATTGCTGCCAGAAGAATGACGGTGCTGTCTGAAGTACTTTCAGCCCCTTTAATGGGATGTTTTCAGGTATGATAGAAAACTAATAAAAAATAAAGAACGTAACACACAACATACTCACCCACTGAAAATATAATTTCCTAACAAGCAACTTTGTTTTTTTGTTTTGTTTTGTTTTCTGCATGTGTGGGGGGGATGGTTATTTTTGGTTTTGTTTTTAAAGGGTTTTGTGTGTTTGTGTGTGTGTGTGTGTGTGTGTGTGTGTGACTTAGTTTTTAACTAAACCAATTAAGAGCAAGAATTTTTTTAAAAAAGAAAGAAAAGAAAAAGAAAAAAAAAACCCTTTCTAAGCATGAGTTGCATAACCTTGTCACTAATTAACTGTTTCAGTTATCTAAACATGCACTTGCCTTTGAACCTGCACCATTATCTGGCCCTGGGTGTTGAAGACCTGACTCTGTCTGTCCTCAGCTTCCATTGCAGCTGTATGGAATGCTTAGTTCCAGCAGGACCCCACATCTTATTCCATTCTATATCTCTAAAGCCAGTAAATGTTTGCAAATTTAAGTTAAACCCCCCTTGTCATCCTCCTGATTTATTCTCCCCCAGCCATCTGGAACCCTAAGCCTCTGAAACACCCTCCCCGCTAAACATCCTTCTGTGAGTTCCTCATGCCTAAGGGGCTGACTTCACCATCTGTCTTCAAAAAGGAGCTGTTTAAGGACCTAGAACTTTTTTTCGTATAGCGCTGACAAATATACACCATATAATGTTCTCTGATAGGATGTTTTAAACAAAGATATTGTGAGAGCCCACAAAGCAGGGCAGGGCAGCCTTGAAAGAGCCAGAGCTTGGGGCACGCTTATTATAGGAGGTTGGGGAAGGGTTGCCAGGGAGAGGAACATACCTGTCCCATAGGCAGGTTTTAGGGCTGAACTTCAATGCCACAACTCTCACACCTACAAGAACAACTGGTGAGAGTAAGCCTCTGTTCCAAAACTACCTGAGTCCAAGGAAGATTCTAAAGATGGACTCAGACTTAGGGATCTAGACCCACTCCCATCTTTAGAACCAAGGAATAAGTCTACTTATCAGAACTGGTATGTAAGTAACATCTGCCACCTCAAGTGTGATTTGGCTTCTGGTAACAGACTGCAGTCTGTATTTTAAGTCAGAAATCCTAAACATACCCTGCAAAGATAACTGGACCAAAGAAAGCTATCTCAGTGTGTGTTATATTAACATCTGTAAAAGTTGTTTCTATTTTCCTATTCAGATTAGGTTTTACAGCTTCCAGGAGAAACTTATGCAAGATGTTTGGCATAAGCTTGCCAATCAATGCTTATATGTTAAAAGCAAGAGTAATGTATTAGCTTAGTAACTTGCTTTAATGCCAAGGGGGAAATGGTAGCACTGACCTGGAATGGCTCCAGTGAGTGATAATCTATATAAAACAAAAGTGATGCAATTTGGAGTGTGATAATGACTATTGGTGATAAGAATAGCAGAGTAACATGTTTGCTACTTGGCAAGACATGGCCCTGAGTTCAATTATATAAACATCCTTTGTAAAACTTGTTACAGAGTCAGGAAACCCAAATCCAACTACCGTAATTGCAAAAGAATTTTCCACATTCTTAGCAAAATCCAGAAATCTGGGTCAAGGATAGTCATCATCCATATTTATTCTATCAACTTGAAATAAAACTGTATCTATCCATTTTTTCATACCCACATTGTTCCAAAAAGGATTTAATGTTAAATTTATTTTCTTTATAAGTATATAGCTATCTTAAAATTCATAGTATAACATATGACTAAAACATGAGGATACATAGCACAAGGAAAGAATGCTTAAATTTTCAAAGGCACAGTCTCTTTGGGGAGAAAAAAAAATGTTCTAGAAGACAGAATCCATGTTTGCAAACAAGACAAGGACATAGACATCATATAATTCGAAGTCCACATCCACCAATTTGTACAAGATTAGCAAACTGAACCAACATTAGTGAATTGCATTCCTTTAACTTTGATTTTTAAAAGAGCTAGAATCAAATTCATAGTTATTTTATCTTCAATATAATTTTATTTCCACTCCTGAAAGTTACCTCTATGTGTGGCATAGATTTTTGTTAATAATAATAATAATAATATAAGTGCATGCACGCATATATACATACATACATGTAACCATAATAATAAGTCTTGTGGTTTGCCCCAAGTCATTTTTGGGAAAAACAGTGATAATTTTCAAAACTCTTGATTTCTCTTGTGAGTTCATCAGAATAAGAATAAGCTCATTTCCCCCATTCAAACCCCATTAACTCTGGAGATAGAGAAAAGGCTTGATTCCTAAGTGCTCTGCTATAGGCCAGGCTGAAGATGAAAGAGCAGGCAGTAAATTCCCTCCCAACCTCTGGCCTACACAGGGTAGGAAGCTAGTTGGTTGGAATACAGGATGATGGGACTTAACTTGGTTGAAATCCCAAGCACAATGGACATCTCACAGAACTTTGAGGAATCAGACCAGCAGTGGGATTGACCACAGGGGTCGATGTAGGCTCATCAAGGAAATTTCTCTGTTTTACTTAGTCTGAAATTGAACCTAGATAGCGGGCAGCTCAGAGGCAGAGTCTACCAGGATGATCTTAAGGCAAAGGGAGTAACATCACTTTGTCACAGCTTCCCTTTAAAAAGGCTTGACAGTTTTCCAGTTTGCAGTGGGAGCACCATCAGAGAGCATGTGCTCATACCAAGCAACACTGCTAGAATCCGTTATGCAATGAACGTTGACTTGAGCCCGACCAGGACACCAAAAGCATCAAACCTCTGTTCTCATTGTATCAGACGACAACACCATTGAATAAATCTCCTAAAACCACAAAACGCTTTTATTTCCTTTTACATAGGTTTCTACTCTTTGGAGCTTAAATATCAAATGACAGTCACTTCCAACATATAGAATGGCCTTCTATTTTTTTTCCAACCAGGTAATGAAAAGATAAGTGGTATTCTCCACTATATTCATATTGTCTTATCACTTTAGAAACCTACAAAGCCTTTCGTTAAAGTGAGTACCAGTGAATTCTCTAAAATTGGCTTCTATCATGTGATCATATGATGTTGGGTGTATGGCAACTCTGCCATGCAGAAAAGGGTCCTTAAAAAAAAAAAAAAGAACAAAAGATAACCAACAAAGTATGTAAATTACACTGGATTTAAACTCTTAGACCTCTAACATTTATTAACACAGAAATAAGTTATGTGTTTTTTGGGGGTGCCTGAGTGGCTTAGTTGGTTAAGCGTCTGCCTGCAGCTCAGGTCATGAAACCAGGATCCTGGGATCAAACCCTGCATTGAGCCTGCTTCCCCCCCTCACTGCCTGCCTCTCTGCCTGCTTGTGATCTCTCTTTCTCTGTCAAATAAATAAAATCTTTTTTAAAAAAAAAGAAGTTATGTGTTTTTAATCTGATTCACCTTATCAATTTGTAGTCTTTAACAAAGATAAATGATCAATAAAGAAAAGACAGCACTAGAAAGGAAAGAGGGAGGAATATGCTGATACAACTGATGCAAAAACTGCTTCTCATGCTCAAGAAAATGTATTAACTTGAAATAAGCCAGTTCCATTCACCAGTTCCCAGTGCTTTATTAATAAATCTATGCAGTGAAGATGTTTAATGAATGGAGAAGAGTTACACTTACCTTATAAATTACTGTGAATCAGATGGTTACTTCCAAAGCAGCACTTCTCAAACAGTGTCCCAAAGGAAACTAAAGCTAACACGCTAAAGGTGTTTGGAGGGAAACAAAGCTTCCATAGTCAGAGAGCACATTCTGTATACTTACACAGACTACTAAGATGCATTACTATATGGGGAGTCTATTTGACCATGGAATCATGTGTCCCTGAAATTCCTACGAAAACTCCAATGGGTTTCATGTTCCCTGAGTACCAGTTGTGAAACATTATTCTGAAGTCTAAAACAGTCCATTCTATAAATAGTTTGAAGAGTCCACCTGTGATTTGTTTTCAGTAAAGGTTTGCTTGGTAAAACCTTTCCTCAAAAGTAATCTTAAAGCAGATTTCTGCTCAAGTGTCTGTTAAACATCAAAAGGTCAAACTGGCAAGGAGTGAACCAATGAGGGTTTAAGGACATAGGGATGCCACTGCAGAAATGGTGAGAAAATACCCATATTGGCATACTTCTCTGAACACACCTACTAAACCTCCCCTTCCCCGAACCCCCAACAAACGGCAAAACACCCACACCTGGCCACTGATAAGACTGTGAACTTCCTGAAACTTGACTTAGTGCTCTATCCTTTTCTGCTCTCTCATTTTCTACCCCTTACAGTATCTCCTTCTCCCACTTGAAACATTGCTTGCTCATTGTCCCTTGTCAAAAATCTGCTTTAGAAAGGAATCTACCGGGGTGCCTGGGTGGCTCAGTAGGTTAAAGCCTCTGCCTTCAGCTCAGGTCATGATCCCAGGGTCCTGGGATCAAGCCCCATATCGGTCTCTCTGCTCAGCAGGAAGCCTGCTTCCTCCTCTCTCTCTGCCTGCTTCTCTGCCTACTTGTGATCTCCATCGGTCAAATAAATAAATAAAATCTTTGAAAAAAAAAAGAAAGAAAGGAATCCACCATGAAAATCTCATCATGACTCAAATATCCAATAAAACTTTAAATGTTACCTCTAATAAAGACATTTACATTTTAATAGGAGCAAATAAGTCAATCCCTAGTTAAAGAACACAGAAATTCTAAACTAAAAGGAACATTAGATAGAGATGAAGCTAATGGCTCAAGTTCACACAAGTAAGTAGAAACAGCATCAGACAAACATCATCAAAGTCTTTAACTTAAGACTGACCCTAAAAGACTCCATGTTAGTATTACTTTCAAAACTGTGGAAACAGAAGCCCTCTGCTCATGTTTTTCTCTTGTACATTTGAGGGGAAAGAACAGAAGTCCTAGGTCTCATAATCGTCCCACAAGCACCCACTCTGTCCCTGTCACAGTTCCAGACACCAGGGATATATTTTGAATATAAGAGATGAAGCCCCTGCCCTGTGGATCTGATAGTCTACTGGTGAAGACAGGATAATGAGCAAACACATAAAATACATATAAAATATAATGTCAGATGGAGAGCAAGGCTATGTAGAAAATAAAGGAAGATAAAGGGAGTGGTGAAGGATATTCTCTTTTTTTGTTCTGATTTTTTTGTTTTTGTTTTTTGGAGGTTTTATTTGTTTATTTGTTTGTTTGAAGGATACTCTTTTAGATGCAGTAGTTAGCAAAATCTCCCTGAGAAGGCGAAATGTGGTAAAGTTCTGAATTATATAAAGAAGCACATG
Organism: Lontra canadensis; assembly: GCF_010015895.1. Taxonomy (NCBI): domain Eukaryota; kingdom Metazoa; phylum Chordata; class Mammalia; order Carnivora; family Mustelidae; genus Lontra; species Lontra canadensis. Next base: position 1,326,993 of record NW_022631015.1, read on the forward strand.
GAAAGTCCCAGGGAAAGCTCTCCCAGGTAAAGGGAACAGTGAGGGTAAAGGAATTAAGGCCAGAATAAGCTCACCCAGCTAGTGAGAGTCCAGGGCAAGTATACAGCAAAGGAGGCAAAACCTGAACCTGGAGGACTCATAGGTCATGAAAAGAAGCCTGGACTTGATTTTGAGGATGATGGGGATACTTGGAGGGGTCTGGTCAAGAGAGTGATCTGATTTTAATGTGCATTTTGTTAAGGTAACTCTGATGGCAGTATGAAGAAATCAGACTGGGAGACAGTATGGGAATAGAGAGGAATAGCAAATTCAGTCAGCGGACCCTAGCAGTAGACCAGAAGGGAGGTGATATCAGCCTGGACCAGGAGCAATGGAGAGGGAGGGAGAGGAAGCTGAATTTTAGAGATACTTTCAAGGTAGGAGTTGATGGGATTTGGTCTACATCAGACAAGGAGGCTGAGGAAAATATAGGAATCAAGGAGTAATCTTGTGTCAGAACAACTGGTGCTAAGATGGAGAACGGGAGACAGAGGCTAGCATGAGGTGGTAGAAGTGCAGAGTTCTAGTTTACGCATTTTAAAATTTGAGGTACCTCATACAATGTCTATGAAGAGAAGTTATGTAGACAGTGTGGTTACAAGTCTAGGACAGGGGAGAGAGAACAATGTGGGAAGCAGCAGAGGATGTTTGATTCAATCAATGGCACTTAAGGTTATGTGAGACCTCCTAAGGGAAAGAGAAAGATGGTGTAGAGGGAAAGATCCAAAGCCTATGTCTTGGATATGTTAGTATTTATAGAGCAGGAAGAGAAGGGATACCAGCCAAAGAGACTGACGGAAAACTATCCATCAAACCAAAAGTGAAAAAAAAAAAAAGAAAAGAAAATAGAAACAAATAAACAAACAACAACAAAGCAAGTTTGTATGTTCCAGAAGCCAAGGAAGGAAGAGGGAAGTGATTAATATCAATTATGTCAACTGCTATTGAGTGACAGAATAAGATTGGGACTGGGGATTGGCCATTTGTTTGGGCAATATGGAATTCACTGAGGAATATGTTAGGAACAGAAGAAGTGGAAATGATCCACACAACTCTTTGTTAAGGATTTTTCTGTGAAAGGGAAGAGAAATAAAGTAGCCCCTGGCATGGGTGGTGGGGCAGGAAGGATTTTTTTTATTAGTGGAAAAGAATCTGGAATGTTTGTGTGCTGCTTAGGACAACCCAAAAGTGCATGCAAAGAGTATGAGAGTAGTACATAGTGGGATCTAAGCCAGGGAGTGTGTTAGGATGCATGGATGTCAGTATCAGGGAGTCAGTGCTGGGGCAGGATGATGAGTAGGAGTGACAAAGGGTATAGGCTGTGAAGATGACAGTGGCAAGGACAAGGCCATTGGTGATAGCAAGGCTGATGAGTTACCCTGCAAACAGATGGCTGAAATGAGGTGGATAGAGAGGCCTATAAAGGTAAAACCATCCAAGTATTGAGAAGCCCCAGTGTTGGAGAATCATCCACAAGAACTTGAAGTTGCCACTGGTGATGACAGGTGTACAGGTGAGGAAGAAAGTCAGCCAGCCATATCAATCTTCAAGGAATAGCCAGAGACCAACCAGGAGTCCAGAAGAAAAATGTACAGAGAACTCAGAAAATGGTAGTATCTGAGAATGTGTAATTCAAAGGAGATTGGGAATTTTAGGGCTAACAGAAGACATGGTGAGGAACCAGCAAGGAGGAGTGAAGTGAGAATTTACCTCCAACTCTGGGCCTAATGGTTCATGAAGTTCAGGAGAAAAAGCAGCTTGAACATTGTAGGATATTGTAGGATGAGCAATTCCCCATGGGCCTCCAGACTTCAGGTAGAGCAGAAAGTGAATTAATTAATAATGGAACCATTATTACAGTGGAATAATGGAACCAGATTTACAGTGAAGTGGAGGAAAATGTCTCAGAGTTATATGTCTCAGGGTTTCTCAACCTGAGCACTATTGACATTTGAGGTCAGAAAATTCTATGTTTTGGAGACTGTCCTGTTCATTGTAGGACATTTAGCAGCATCCCAAGACCTCTACCCACTAGATGCCAGTAGTACACACACACACACACACACACACACACACACACAGCCAATTTTGACAAACAGAAGTATCTGCAGGTATTGCCAAGTATTATCCCTAATGACTTCGGTGCCATCCCTCTTTGATCCTATTAGGCACCAAAGCGGAGCCATGCAAGAGAACAAAAATGCATCCTTGTGAGGACCTAGTTTCTTCAATGAACATACATCAAGCTTTCCTGTGGTCCAGTATTAACACTGTTTCAGAAGCAACTTAAAGAAGGCTACTTGAAGAAACCACTATTTGTTCTACATTTTCCATCAGCCCTAAACACTGGGGTAGATCTCCTAGTCTATTCAGTCCTTACAGCTAAAATTTCCCAAATACAAACATAAGCCAGAGAAATTACTATACAGGTCTCTGCAAGGTCATATGAAAACCTGCCATTGGGTTTTCTAGAAAAGACTAGCCTTACCCCTAAAATTGCTCTGCAGACTCTATGAAACAGTGTGCCTCACAACTGCATTCAGTGGAATTGTGTGAACAAATGACAGTAGGACAAGCATATTGATCTTGGCAAACAGTGTACTCCTGGGCCATAGGCTGGCAGAGTGCCTGATGGTTGCACCACTACAGTACTACCATTGTGTAACCTGACTCTCCCTCTGTCAACGAACTAGCCCAATCCAGAATCACTGATTTCAAAATAACAATGTAATCACCTATAAGCTATGTGTTTAAAAAGGAGAAGCCACACACACAAACACAAACACAGACCAGTTCCTTGAAGTAACCAGAATGGCAACCTCTAAAACAAATAGTCTCCTTTGGGAAGCTCATTTCATCAAGGTTAACCACTGATGGGCTGGGAGGGTCCCTTTGTGCACTGGGTACCCACACTCAAAGCTAAGAATTAAAAGCCCATCCATGATTTGTCTAAGAGATGGTCCTCCTCAGGACCTGCTCAGAAAGGAACAGATTTCCTAGAGAGCTCTAGTTCAGAGATGGGAACTTATAGGTAGGTGACCTATGTTTATGGTGAAACCATACTTCTGCCTTTCTCAATGCCTGGAATTCATTCTGTCCTCAAGATTTCATTTGAACTCACACTTCTGACTGAGGATCAAAGCCCACAAAGGCCATATCAAGTGGACTTAGATATTCTGCAAATGCATCCTTTCCCTGTTTTTGTACCTTTATCTCCTGGTTAACTGGAGGCTCATTGAGACCCAACTCTTACAAGGGTTGAGCAAGAGAAAATGACCATGAAGCCAGAGAGGTCTAGGCATTGTTAATGAGCCACTCTTCAAAGAGGCATGTGGGAGGTGAAATCACCAGCTGAAGCAAGGTCTGGGAGGCTCTGTGACCTTTACAGAGCTGTGCTCTCCAGCCCTCCATTATTCCCACTGCCTGATAGTTTTCTGGATATTTCCAGCCTGGAATCTTCCAACTTTCTCCAGGAGGGCACAGCCCTGTGGCCAACAATTGCAGGACATTGAGCACCTTTTTTTTTTTTTTTTTTTTGCATCATCTCCTTTTTCAAAAGGTGCACTTTCCAGATGAACCCACTGGCCAAACCCTCCATTCCCCCACAGGGCCTGTAGGGTGGGGAGGAGTGCCCCTCAGCTGACTTGATTCACCAGCCCTAGCACCCCTCCCCTCCCCCCCAACCCCGTCCTGTCTTACTTCCTTTCCCTTTGTGGGAACTGGGAGGCTGGAAAGGACATATTTCTAAAAATAACAATTCAAAGCAAAAAGAAGAACTTTTAAATCTGAAAGTAGGATTGACCCGAAGGAGGCTAATTTAATCAGAGAGCAATCTGTTTGCTCAGAATTCCCAGGACACTTGAAAAGTTAACTGGGTTCCCTGACTTTGTCACCAGATTATGAGCAAGGGACATTTCTTCTTCCACCCATTTCTTCAGTTAAACAATTTATCAACAAGTGCTTATTGACATCTTCTAGGAATCTAGCCCTTTGTTATGGATTTAGAATAGGAGACAAAAGGAATGGGAGACATTTATTCTTTTAACAAGACTTGAGTGCCTACTGTGTGTCAGGCCCTCAATCTACAAAGGCTAAGACTCCATCCTTGCTGAAGAACTCAGTCTAGTAGGAAGGGTACATAAATAGACCAGTTTCTCAACCTCACCACTGTTGGCATTTGGGGCCAGATGACCCCTTGTCATGGGACTGCCCCATGTGTTGTAAGATGCTTTGCCACACCCCAACCTCTACCTACTAAAGCACCTTCCCCCAACTTGTCACAACCAAAAATGCCCCCAGATATTGCCAAATGTTTTCTGGAAAACAAAATCCCTGCCCCTAGCCCCCATTGAGAAACAATGATATAGACAAATATTTGCAATATAGTATAATAAATGTAGTAGCAGGGTTAGATACAAATTACGGGTATTGCACGAAAGAGAGCCTGAACACGATCTTGATTGCCTGAGAAGGAACTCAGAGGAGATGATTCTGAATAGGGCCTTGAAAAGAAAGTAGGAACTCAGTGGGTAGACAGGAAAGCCTATGGGTAGGGTGGTGCCATTCAGGCACCAAAAAAAAAAAAAAAAAAAAAAAAAAATAAATATATATATATATATATATATAGTGTGTGCAAAAGGCAAAAAATGACAAAATAACTGCAAGCACATGTAGGTATGAGAGATGGCCAGTGTGAGAGGCAGCCAAATTACTGGTGGCCTTGGTAACAGAAAATAGTCTTGCCTCCTTTCAGCTGAAAAAGATGGATATGGATGAAATATTTTAAGCAGGACTTTGACATGAATAAAGTTTTTAATTTTTTTTTAATCCCACTGACAGAAGGACATTGCCACTGCTCTAAAGAAAATTGAAATCTAGCATGGAAAAAAGACACGTAGGCAATTTTACTAACCATATGGTAACATCTCATACAGATACAATAAATAGAATATGTCAGAATAATCATTATTAGTGTGCTAAAAAATTAACATCTTATGAATAATATTAATGTTATTGTTTGTATTGTGGCTTTTGTTTTTAGGAAAGCAGCCTCTGGTTCTTTCACCACCAGACTGTGGGAAGTTTTTCAAAGTCAGGATGGTGTCTGGTTTTTCTCTATACCCTAATGCTTAGTAAAGAGTCTGGCATGTTGCAGAGCCTTCATAAATATCACTGGATGAATGATACTCTAGACTAAGGGTCAGCAAGCTTTTGTAAAGAGCCACATAGTAAATAAAAAGGTTTTATGGGCCAAGTGATCTCTGTCCCAACAACTCAGCTCTGCCATTGTGTAACTGTAGCCACAGGTTGTATGTAAATGAATGAGCAAGACTCTGTTCCAATAAAACTTCATTTATAAAAACAGGTAGCAGGATGGATTTGGCCCAAGGTTTGCCAACTTTTGCTTCAGATAAAGATATTCTCAACGTGTTAAAGAGGGGCAACTACTCAGGAATATTTTCCCCAAAATAAACGTCCCCACACATACAGGGAAGGAAATCGCTTCATCCTGACCTCAGCTAATTGATCTGCTCTTACAGACACATGTAACCAGTAGCTCTAATAAATTTAAAGTGATAGAGCACTCTAAACAAAAGATCTAAATTAATCCCTTTTTTTTTATTTTACTGCTAAGAAAAGAAGGCTAGTTTGGTCTGATACAACACATGTGGAGGAGAAAAATCAACCCCAGTGACTTCCAGGTTCAGAATTCATGTATGTTCACTGTCTCATTCTTGTCAGAAGTAAGCAAGGGAGATAGTCTAGGATTAGAAATGAAGCATTCATGAAGCTAAGCTAAGGTGGAAAGTTTGGCAATACCATTTTATCTTGCATCACACCCAGCGCCAGGGGGCTGCAGACCCAGCAGTGTCCGTACTTAACACCAAAGCCAGGGCCACTTTAGGGTTCCACAAAGTACTAGGGAAAAATGAGTGTCCAGCACCTGACTCAGCCATGTACACAAGGCAAGAAAAAATCTATTGAACTTGGATTCATTGATAAGGAGCACCTGGACACCAGCAGTCTTGACAATGGCATTCCTTTCAATAACATTGGATCCTAAGACTCAACTCAGGAGATCTTTAAGAACCTACTTACCACTAATTTGGCAAAGAGATGTCCTAGAGTACTATAATTTGGTTCCCAGAACAGAAATGACTTTCTAGCACAATACTAGCTATAATATTGTCTGAATCTCTTTGATACTTAAAGCTCTCAGGCCAGCTTCTTGTCCTAGCCTCCTCCTCACCCCAAGATAAAAACAATATTCAGTATTTTCTCTGTTTTACAAATAAAAAGACAAGGGCAAGAGGAGCTGACCTGGACAATAGTTCTTCCCAGTTTGTGCAAGGGCCCAATGTATCTCTCTCCCCGCTGAGCCTGTCACTGCATGAATAAGGGGCATTTTGTAGTTGGAGAAACCTGTGTTCTTTATTGATTTCATTTTTGTTGTAATCTTTAGGGTGGCTCCCATTCAAAGATTCCAAAGTGGCTAGATAGACAAGACAGCTTGCAGAAATGGCATCTCAAGTGGGAAACATAACAGGAATTTAGGAATCCAGTGTCAACATCTTCCTTGAAACAATTTGAAAGAGAGAAAGGCAGAGTTAGAAAGTGCTATCAAGGTAAAATCCCAGGTTCATTCCACAACAGGACAACAATATAAGGTGGTATCTTCCCATCTCCTGTCAATAGCTCCTGATTTGTTGAAGTGAACCACCCCATACTTAATGTCTTGGTAAATCTGGGTTATCAAACAAAACACCCATTTTATATAAACTGCTTTACTTAAACCTACACACCCCAAACTCATACTCAAGTGAGAGATCCTTGCTAGAAGCTTAAACAAGTCAATATGGTAATCTACATTTTCATTGAAAAGGTTTTTACAGTTGGATGGCACCCTCAAAACAGAGTAGAAGTAATAGCACAAAAGACCCCCCCCACCATGCAGCTGCCTATGCTGTTCAAATGTGAGCAACCTCTTAGAGACATTAAGACAATACACCTATTATTTTGAAAGTGTTAAATTAAAATAAATTTGACCTCAAGAGAGTCTCTGCTATGTTTTAATTTAGGAACTACTTGAAAACATAGACAGTGGGAGTCTATCTATTTATTTTTTTGTCTCACACAATTTTTGGAATCAATAATAATGAACTGGGCAGCTGGTAGGCTCAGACAGTAGAGCATGCAACTTTTGCTCTTGGGGTCATGAGTTCAAGCTCCAAGTTGGGCATAGAGCTTATTAAAAAAATAAATAAAAATAAAAAAGATGGATGGTGTTTCCAGTGATGCATCATATAAAATGTTACAATGCATAGCATCCTGTCTATGCATTGCCAACTCCCCACCCTAGCCTCTAAAAACTCTTAGTTGTGCTATTTGTCCCAAGTTCCCAACAGGGAGCAATTTATCTCTCAGGGATGACCTAACTAAGGTAACATCTGGCAGTGTCCAGAGACATTTTTCCTTGTCAAGGCTGGGGACAAAGGTGTTACTACTCTCCCTGTTCCCATGGGTACAGAGCATGTACATGCCATACATCCTACAGTGTACAGGGCACATCCCCCAGTAAAGAATTATCTGGCCCCAAAGGCAATAAAGCTGAGGTTGAGTATGTATTTATTTGTATATGTGATTTATTTGAATGTATGATTACTATAAACCACACCATGAAACCACCCCCCCCCAAGAAAAAAAAAACAACTGAGGGCCATTTTAGACTGTATTCACAGTATCTACACTAAGAGAGTTAATATTGTTCACATATGAGGCACTGGTCTCCTGACTTGGAGGAGTGCTGCTCAGGAGTATGGAGCAGTGGGAGGCTAAGAAGCTCTCTGGACACAGTCCATCTGCGGAGGGCCAGAACAGTTCCAAAGTCTGTGTGGATTTGGGAACTCTTTTCAGCAGAGGACATAACATCAATTGACCTTTCTAGGAAAGGCGATTGAAGATGTGAATGAGAAAGAAATCAAGGATAGACTGATGTTGCTTTGTGACCTTATGAAACTCTACAGAATACTTTAAATTCTGGAAGGGATACATTAAGCTTCCTCAGGACCAAAAAGTTGATACCAAATATAAAATAAAAGGCAGTGATTACAATACACTGGTGAGTTGTTTCTGCACATAGAAAATAATATCTAAGGTCTTGTCTGAACAATGGATCTTAAATGTTTTAATTAAAATTTTTTTATGATTATAAAAGTGATACAGGTCTAGGACAATGCTGGGACTGGACCCCAGGTGGAGGTGCAACATTTGCAAGGGCTCAAGAATGAGAAGCACTTGACACCCTCAGAAGTTGGAAAACTTCAGGTAAGTTATATGCATGTGGCAAAATGCCAGGGGAGGGAGTAGTAGGATCATGAGGACTGAGCCTGCCTAATCTCTCTGACAGGAGGAACATTTGCCTGCTGCTTGAACAGTCCTCACAATGGTTCTTCTGAGACCACTGATAGTAGTTCTGTGAATGCACCAGCACCCAAAATGCAATCAGTGTGCCCAGATCAACGTTGCAAACTCACTCAAAGTCACTTGAGGCCGTCTTCATCTCCCTCCTTGAGGTCTGAGCTGGGTTATTTCTCGATCACCTTGGTTCTCCTCATTTGGGCATGAAGATAGTTCTCCTTGATGAAAATATAGGAGCAGAACAATAGAGTTGAGAGCTGTTTTTCTCCTTTCCCTCTGTCAGCACACCACCTGCCCTAAGCAGGCGCCTGGGCCTCCTCATTCTTCTCTTTGCTCCAAACCAGTACCTGTTGAAGATACTTTTGATTCAGCTCTGCACCTTTTGTAAGTCTCACTGCCTTAGGGACTTGGCCTTCCTGACTCCTCTTGATCTGTGCCTCTTCTTTGCCTTCATCTTTGGGGATAAGCATCCTCTTCCACATTTAAACATTCTTTTTTACCAAGCCCATCAGAAAATTCCCAGTCTAGTCCCTTTGGGTTTCTTCATATGTCAGAGGAGAGCACAAATCCTTGGACAAAGGGCAGGACTTACAGTCTCTGAGCTCATTCCTCCCTTTCCGTGACCTACTACCTTCTCACCTCCTTGAAGGTCAGACTGCCAAAATCTACACTTGGCAAGGCTGTACCCATTCACCCAAGTCCATTCCCTCCATTTGCAGGCCCTACTTTGACCCATTTTTGTCTGTCATAGCTGGGGAGGAAAGTGTTACTGGCATCTAGTGGGTAGAGAGCAGGAAGGCCACTGAATATTCTACAGTGTACAGAACTCCTCCCCCCAGCAAAAGGTTATCTGGGCCCAAAGTCAATAAAGCTGAGGTTGAGACCGGAAAGGAAGGAGTATCCAAAACTGGAATCATGTGCAGAAATACATAAAGGAACTAGGGAGATAACCAGTGCCCAAATGGTAACCAAATGTAGTTCAAGCTAGGTGAGTCATGCGTACAGTAATATTATCCCAATCTGTTTAAAGGAAGGTTTCAGGAACCAAGCAAGGAATGATTCTGTGTCCCATGGGGGAAACCAGTAAGTGCTAAGGAAAGTTAGATTTGTGTGGGGGGTGGGGAGCAAGGTGGAGGGCAGCTTTGCAGGCCCAGGTTTAAGGCTCCATCTGACACAAACAGAGTTATTAAAATTATCAGAATGGAAAGGGATACCTGGATGGCTCAGTTGGTTAAGCATCTGCCTTCAGCTCAGGTCATAATCCCAGGGTCCTGGGATCGAGTTCACATGGGGGTCCTTGCTTAGCGGGGAGTCTGCTTCTCCCTCTGTCTCTGTCCCCCCTTGTGCGCTTGCTTGCTCTCTCTCTTTCTTTCTCTGACAAATTAATAAATACAATCTTTCAAAAAATTATCAGGGTAGGAGAAGGGGAAATTTTTCCTACTACCAGGAATTTGAGTCAAAATTACCTCAACCACCCCATGACTGTGGCCATAAATAGCACTCCCAATATTCTTTAACATTTCTATGATTCCTGAGAAAGTTATGTCCCACAGATACCTCAGCCTCTAGTTCCTTCATATCCTGAAAAGAGGCTTATCATACATACATCATAATCTCACAACATCGAGAGCTTTCCCCTATGCCCAAAGAAATCCATTGATCAGATCAAGACTTAAATGTTTAGAAACCATGTAGCCATTTCTTTGGAGTCACTGAAAATCCCCAAGCATTACCTGCTTCTCACTGCCTCCTTGCTCCCTCTCCACTAGCCGTCTCCCATCAGCATCTCCTCCAATCTTTACAGGACCCTCTGGAAGCTCCAAATTCTTCTTCTTCATTCAGAACAGCTTTGAAAGATAACTCCTTGATTTTGAGTCAGTATCAGCTCTGTGACATTGGCCCAGTTACTTACCCTCTCTTAATCTCAGTCCCTCTAACTATAAAATGGGAATTTTCAAAAATGAAAAAGCAAACTACAAATAAGAATGTGTTTTTTTTTTCCTAGAGAAAATTAAAAAGCAAAACAAAAAAATGGAAATTTTCATAGTACACACTCTGAGGTTAATGAAAACATCTAAAAATGCTAGCACAGCATCAGGCACATAGTAAGCACTCAGTGAATGTAAGCCATTATTATCCTTAATATGAGTTCCTAAAGCCATGTGATCTTGACAACCACTACCCATCCTAAAGGCCAAGCAAATTACTTTTCTAAACAAGTAAAGAAATATTTCTCTACTTGTTACCTGGAGAATGAGGAACCCTCACAATATGTGACAAGGCACTGAAAATTTAAATTAACTCTGTTTCTATGTGTGTTTGTCTCTCTCTCCCTCTTCCTCTGTCCCTCCTTCCTTCCTTCACTCTTTCCCTCTGTCTCCCACCATACCTCTCTCTCTCTCAATCTCACTCTCTTTCTCTCTCTCAATCTCTCTTCCTCCTCCTCCCTCCTTCTTTCTCTCTCTCTCTCTCTCCAGCTCTTTCTCATCCCCCATCCCCCATCTGCCTTTCTCTGTCGCCTCTTTCACTCTGTCTCTCTCTCTGGCAGATCACTCTCTTACCTTGGGACAGGACTCCTCGTTTCCATGTACCTACAACAGCAACTCCCCCAGGTCCTTGATGTTCTGACATCTGGGCTCAGTTTTGCTCATCTTTTGGCAACCTTGCCAACACTGTCTGATGAAGACCCCAGACCTCTTCTTCAAAGTCCCAAGGCTAGACACGACGACTCAGTTTAAATGAGGTGTCCACACGTGGTCTGCTTAGCTGTGGCAAAAGGACAGGACAATCTAACACAACATGGCCCTGAGCCTACCAGTTAGCAGAGAAATGGGAATGCATGCAAGCAAAGGATGTGGCTGACAACCCACTTACAAAACAAGAGTCCTGGTCCAACCTGACATGTGCATGCTGGGCACACAGAGCTGGGCTCTAGAGGAAGCCGCGCCAGGCTTCAGTGATATATCAGCCTCTGGGTTTCCCCAGTGGTTCTGAGTCTACACATATTCTCCTGCCATGTCCAGAACTGGATCAGGCACTGAGGGGTCAAAACCTAATGCAAGACATCAGTGCCATTCACTGAGCAGGCAAGAATGCGAAAGGAAGGCTTTTAACCTCCAAACCAAAGTGTGTTGCCCCCTTAGAATTCCTTCCTCTGTAGCATTTCCCAAACAATATTTGAAGAAGCACAGATATCCTTGAGTCATCTCCAAGTGTTCCTCACCTCACTTCCTTTAAAGGACCCATTCGCAGATAGGCTTCAAAATCCCTGCAAGGTCTATCCTCTTGAAAGAGCTGTACACATTAGCACACAAAAGCTCTGAAAAGTCTGCAGGAACAAACCCAGCATTGTCAAACTATTTTTGATGAAAGAACTATTTTTTTAAAAGATTTTCTTTATTTACCTGAAAGAGAGAGAGAGCATGAGAAGGGGGAAGGTCAGTAGGAGAAGCAGACTCTCCACTGAACAGGGAACCCAATGTGGGACTCAATTCTAGGACTCCAGGATTATGATCTGAGCCACAGACAGTTGCTTAACCAGCTGAGCAACCCAGATACCCCAAGAAATCTTTTTTAAATAGAACACCTATTAACATCAAATAACATAACAGTTTGGGTAAAGCTACCCAATAGTGTTCTGTTTTATTCTGCCTTCTTTTGAGGGGCTGATTATGTTCCTATATAATCCACCTTAATATACTGTAAGCTCAATAGCATGGAGGACAAGGGGAGATGGAGAGGAGAAGGGAGTTGAGGGAAATTGGAAGGGGAGGTGAACCATGAGAGACTATGGACTCTGAAAAACAATCTGAGGGTTTTGAAGGGGCAGGGGGTGGGAGGTTGGGGGAACCAGGTGGTGGGTATTGGAGAGGGCACGGATTGCATGGAGCACTGGGTGTGGTGCAAAAACAATGAATACTGTTATGTTGAAAAAATAAAAAATAAAAAAAAACACTAAAAAAAATATATATTTTTTATATATATATATATAATATATATATACTGTAAGCTCTTTGAGGACACAGAACACTGAATTTTACCTGGCTTTGCTTCCCTGCACTGCTTTGTTTCTCCAGCAAAACACATTGCAGACTGTCCCTCCTTTTTTGAACTCCCTCTTCCATCTCACTTGGCTTTTATCTTCAGTGGCTTCATATCTTACTCCATACTCTAATATTCTGTTCCCCAAATTTATTCCTCACCATCTCCTTTTCTCCTTGAGAAAACAGGGTGCACACATCGTCCAACAGCTGCCCCATCTACATGTTCTCTCACTCCTGCTTTGGTCCTGCAGCTCCCTATTCACTGATCATGTAATGGGCCCCCTATTCTGGCAGGGATATGCCCCTGGGATTGGGGGTATAAGGAGGAATGAGCCTCATTTCTTATGAGTTCCCAGTCTGAACAGGGTGTCAGGATATGTAAACAGTAAGGACAGTGTGACTGGTGACGGATAAAGATCCACAGGCTGCCGGGAGCAAACAGAAAAGGGAAGCATGAGCCAGCCTGGAGGGATGAGGGAAACCCAGCTTATAGAGAGGAGGCCTGGGGTGAATGAAGCCTCAAACAAATAGTAGGAATGGAGGAGGGCTCCAGTGTGAGGGAGGCAGCTGAAGCAGTCCAGTCAATGTACACGGAAAACCAAGGGCAGTTTGCTGTTGCTGCAGTCCCATATTGGATGCAGGGGGGAGTAGAGAGGAACCCTAAAAGACTGGCCTGGGTAGGGTCTTGTCAGCCCCGATGAGGACTCTGCACTTGGTGGTATAGATTGTGAGCTCCATTGGTGGGTTTTACTCACACTGGTGACTTCTCTAGTGCATATCTTAGATCACTTATGCAGCTGGGTCGAGTCAGGTGGTGAATCAGAAGAGGGAAACCAAATCCTGGGCAAATGGGGAGAAGAGACAGGATAATGGATATTTATGAGGGAAATCAGTTGTACTTCACTGAGCTTCTCTAACTGGATGCTGTCTGTCATGCCTCATTGTTTATTTACTCAGAATCACCATCTTTTCACCCAAACATCTCTCCCCATCTGTTTTCCCATTTTTCCTTGATTTTTCAAGTCTCCAGGCCAAGAACCATAAGGCTACTTTTGATTCCTCCTTTTCCATGTCCCATTAGTCCTTCCTTCATCCATGTCCTCTGTCTCTGTCCCTCCCTCTCCATCCAGTGGCCTCCTCCCTAGCCCAGCCTGCAGCATACAGGAATATTGGTCCCGCAGTCTCCTATCAGGCCCCCTTGTCAGCATCTCCACTGTAAGTCACTCTCAAAACAATGACACGCATTTTTCTTTTGCCTTGCATGACATGGCTCTTAGACATATTTACACTTCTCTCTCTGTAAATCTTTGATTTCAGCCAAACCCATCTTCTCAGTTACCCACCCCTGCAATCGTGCTTTTTCCCTACCCAGAGTACTGTCCTCTCTCTCTGCTTGGACCTGAAGCCCAACCCATTGCCACCTTCTTGGGAAGACTTTCCTCTGAACAGTTGTATCTGTACCTTCTGCTCCTTCTGCTTGGACCCTGACCATGTACTTTCCATGTACTTTCCTGAAATTTACCGCTATGTTTAGGTCTTATTTTGCCAGCTAAACAGTAAATCCTGAAAGAAGGAGAGTTTATTCTTCATTTTGGCCCCTCCTCCTCTGATATACACAGAAGGGGCATATTAATGTTGCTGATAAGAGACTTTATGCTCCTACTCACTCTATAGGCCACTATTAGCCAACCATGCTCTCCCATGAGTGGAGTGATTTTCTGAGATTCCAACAATGGGGAAGTGACTCAGGCAATAGGGAGAATCTGGCTCATTGACTTTTTCTATAATCTCTATAAGTACTAGAATTTTTAGTTCTCTAATTTGCTAGAAAATAACCCAAACCTGATCCAACAAATAGCAGCTCTCAGGAGATTATAGACTGTGAGGTACTGTGCTCTTTGTTCTAAAATCATGATAAAACTTAGTGAAGATTTTTCTACCTTGTTATACTCTCCCATCATACTAAATGTTCAAAACAAACGAAAAGTAGAAGCAGACCAATAAATACAAAGAACAAACTGCTGGTTGCCAGAGGGGAGGGGGCTGGAGGGTTGGGCAAAATGGTGAAAGGGAGTGGGATATATAGGCCTATACTTGTAGTGAACATAACATAACGTATAGAGAAGTTGAATCACTATGTTGTATACCTGAAACGAATGTAACTGTCAACTATATGTAAATTAAACATTTTAAATAAAAAGTAAAATAAAATATTCATCCTTTTTTCCCTACAAGAATCTGATTCAAGTAGCATGAGGACAATAAGCATTATTCTAGATCCTTTTGCTTTCATTACATCACGTTGTGATTATATGTCTTCACAATTTTAGCAAAGCTGAGATGACTGTGTTTTACTTATTCATGTCTGCAGATTTAACTGGAGCCAGCTTGTTCAATGTTATAATATAAACTGTAAATCAGATAATGGGATCTATTGAGCTACATTTAACTAGGTAACTAATAAATATTTGTTGAATATACTTTTGGAAACATTAAACTTAAACTTTCATACAGTCTCACAAGTTGGTTTTAGCCGCATTTAGTATAAGAAAACTGAAGGTAATAGGAAATACCTTGCCTATGACTACACAGGCAATAAATGAAGCAGGATTAGAACCCTGCTCCATCTAGCTCCAAGTCTTGCTCTTGACTGCCTTCTGATAGGCAACCAAAAGAAAAGACCCAGATTCAAATCTTCCCTTCATCTTCAAGTGAACTTAGTAGAAAGAGCTGAAGTGTGTCTCTGCACAGAGCTGCAAAACCACAAAGATGTCAGCTTACAGACTCTGAGTGGGAGGCTTCTCCCCGAAGAGTTTGCACTTTTTTTTTCTTTTTTTTTTTTTTTTACTGGCATTTTTTTTTTTTAATTATAATACATTTTTCTCCCCAGGGGTACAGGTCTGTGAATCGCCAGGTTTACACACTTCACAGCACTCACCATAGCACATAACCTCCCCAATGACCATAACCCCACCCCCTCTCCCAACCCCCCTCCCCCCATCAACACTCAGTTTGTTTTGTGAGATTAAGAGTCACTTATGGTTTGTCTCCCTCCCAATCCCATCTTGTTTCATTAAATCTTCTCCTACCCCCTTAACCCCCCATGTTGCATCTCCACTCCCTCATATTAGGGAGATCATTTGGTAGTTGTCTTTCTCCGATTGACTTATTTCGCTAAGCATGATACCCTCTAGTTCCATCCACGTTGTCGCAAATGGCAAGATTTCATTTCTTTTGATGGCTGCATAGTATTCCATTGT
>NW_022631015.1:1347752-1349638 GCF_010015895.1 Lontra canadensis
AATTTTTTCAATTCTTCTTTAATTTCCTGGTTGACCCATTCATTCTTTAGAAGGATGCTGTTTAGTCTCCATGTATTTGGGTTCTTTCCTAATTTCCTCTTGTGATTGAGTTCTAGCTTCAGAGCATTGTGGTCTGAACATATGCAGGGAGTGATTCCAATCTTTTGATACCAGTTGAGACCTGATTTAGGACCCAGGATGTGATCTATTCTGGAGAATGTTCCATGTGCACTAAAGAAGAATGTGTATTCTGTTGCTTTGGGATGAAATGTTCTGAATATATCTGTGATGTCCATCTGGTCCAGGGTGTCATTTAAGGCCTTTATTTCCTTGTTGATCTTTTGCTTGAATGATCTGTCCATTTCAGTGAGGGGAGTGTTAAAGTCCCCTACTATTATTATATTATTGTTGATGTGTTTCTTTGATTTTATTATTAATTGGTTTATATAGTTGGCTGCTCCCACGTTAGGGGCATAGATATTTAAAATTGTTAGATCTTCTTGTTGGACAGATCCTTTGAGTATGATATAGTGTCCTTCTTCATCTCTTATTATAGTCTTTGGCTTGAAATCGAATTGATCTGATATAAGGATTGCCACTCCTGCTTTCTTCTGATGTCCATTAGCATGGTAAATTCTTTTCCACCCCCTCACTTTAAATCTGAAGGTGTCTTCGGGTTTAAGATGAGTTTCTTGTAGGCAACATATAGATGGGTTTTGGTTTTTTGTCCATTCTGATACCCTGTGTCTTTTGATTGGGGCATTTAGCCCATTAACATTCAGGGTAACTATTGAGAGATATGAATTTAGTGCCATTGTATTGCCTGTAAGGTGACTGTCATTGTATATTGTCTTTGTTTCCTTCTGATCTACTACTTTTAGGGTCTCTCTTTGCTTAGAGGACCCCTTTCAATATTTCCTGTAGAGCTGGCTTGGTGTTTGCAAATTCTTTCAGTTTTTGTTTGTCCTGGAAGCTTTTAATCTCTCCTTCTATTTTCAGTGATAGCCTAGCTGGATATAGTGTTCTTGGCTGCAAGTTTTTCTCATTTAGTACTCTGAATATATCATGCAGCTCTTTCTGGCCTGCCAGGTCTCTGTGGATAAGTCTGCTGCCAATCTAATATTTTTGCCATTGTATGTTACAGACTTCTTTTCCTGGGCTGCTTTCAGGATTTTCTCTTTGTCACTAAGACTTGTAAATTTTACTATTAGGTGACGGGTTGTGGACCTATTCTTATTGATTTTCAGGGGGGTTCTCTGAACCTCCTGGATTTTGATGCTTGTTCCCTTTGCCATATTGGGGAAATTCTCTCCAATAATTCTCTCCAATATACCTTCTGCTCCCCTCTCTCTTTCTTCTTCTTCTGGAATCCTAATTATTCTAATGTTGTTTCGTCTTATGGTTTCACTTATCTCTCAAATTCTCCACTCGTGGTCCAGTAACTGTTTGTCCCTCTTTTACTCAACTTCTTTATTTTCTGTCATTTGGTCTTCTATATCGCTAATTCTCTCTTCTGCCTCATTTATTCTAGCAGTGAGAGCCTCCATTTTTGATTGCACCTCAGTAATAGCTTTTTTTATTTCAACTTGGTTAGATTTTAATTCTTTTATTTCTCCAGAAAGGGCTTTTATCTCTCCGGAGAAGGTTTCTCTAATATCTTCCATGCCTTTTTCGAGCCTGGCTAGAATCTTGAGAATCGTCATTCTGAACTCTAGATCTGACATATTACCAATGTCTGTATTGATTAGGTCCCTAGCCTTTGGTACTGGCTCTTGTTCTTTTTTTTGTGGTGAATTTTTCCGCCTTGTCATTTTGTCCAGATAAGAGTATATGAAGGAGCAAGTAAAATACTAAAAGGGTGGCAACAACCCCAGGAAAATATGCTT